>NW_007249797.1:307518-527482 GCF_000164805.1 Carlito syrichta | reverse complement strand
CAACCATAAGAACCTTAGAAAAGGAAGGAAATACCCTCATGGAAATCAGAACTGGCATCCAATTCCTAACAAAACCCGAAACCCACAGATCATAAGAGAGAAGATAGACAAGTGGGACCTTATTAAACTGACAAGCTTCTGCAAAGCCAAAGAAACCATCAAGACAGCAGGGAGACAGCCTACAGACGGAGAAAAAGTATTTGCCAACTCCAGGCCTGACAAAGGTTTAATATCCTGGATCTACAAAGAACTCAAATGTGCTGAAAAGAAAAAAACAAACAACCCCATTATAAAATGGGCAAAAGATATGAACAGACACTTCACAAAAGAAGACATCCAAGCAGCCAACAAACACATGAAGAAATGCTCAACCTCACTAATCATCGGAGATGCAAATCAAAACCACACTGAGATACCACCTAACTCCAGTCAGAATGGCAATTATCAACAACTCAAAAAATAACAGCTGCTGGAGAGGGTGTGGGGAAAAGAGAACACTTCTACACTGTTGGTGGGAGTGTAAACTTGTGCAACCTCTGTGGAAAGCAGTGTGGTGATTCCTAAAAGCTCTAAAAATTGACCTTCCATATGACCCCACAATCCCCCTACTGGGAATATACCCTGAAGAACTCAAATCACTCTATAAAAAAAGATACCTGCACACGCATGTTTATCGCAGCATTGTTCACAATAGCAAGAACCTGGAAACAACCATGCTGCCCATCAAAAGAGGACTGAATTAAAAAAATGTGGTACATATACACAATGGAATACTATGCAGTCATAAAAAAGAACAAAATCATGATTTCGCAGCAACCGGGATGGAACTAGAGTCTATAATACTGAGTGACCTCTCACAGAAACAAAGATCTGAGTATCACATGTTCTCACTCATATAGTGGACCTTGATCATCCAATTTATTACCATAAGAAAATGACTGATAGTGGTGGGAAACTATGGGGGGGGAGGGAGATAAGATTAATGGTAGTAAACATCTGTCTGGGGATGGGGAGACACCTCTTATCAACAAGGGTGCCTGAATGAAGCATATTTGTATACCTAACCCTTAACTGTACCCCACAATATCATAAAAAAATATTGATTATATTTAAAAAATCATACTGTACACCACAAATATGTACAATTTTTAAAAATAAAAATAAGCAAAAAATAAAGCATATGGTTTTTAAAATGAGGTAGAATAAAACTGAGCACCAAAAAAAAAAGAAGCTTTCAAGTGAAATGAATGTACTAAGATAGGTTTGCCACAGTTTACAAAGAGGCAATGACATTCCTTCTTCTGACTCCAGCTCAAGTAAACTAGAGTGAAAAATGATTAGGAGATCAGAGAGTGAAGGAAGCTGGAAGAACCTCTGCTGGGGCCTCCTGGCATTGCTAGGTCCCTGTCAAGTCTTTGGCAGTTACCTGTATTCTTTGATGTAATGTTCTCTGGTATGGCAAGATCTATGAGGAAAATAATTTAGGAAATCCCAAACAAAATAATAATGCTTTCTTTTCCCTACAACTCTCTTTCCTCCAACATGTCTTCCATAGACCCATTGTCCATTGTGGATCATTTTCTACCACCCTCTAAGAGTTCAATTATTAATTGTCCATGCTTTTGAAATCCCCTTTCTTTCCTGCAACTCATTTTTGTTCTAGATTAGTCATTCATTTAGGAAACAACTTATTTTTAATGTAAACTTATTTTAAGGTAAGTAGGTAGATAATTTACTAATTGAAGTCCTCTTATTCATCCTTTTTTAGCACAGTAGCTAAGCATTCCAGTGCAATGCTTGAGTCTATTTTGAGTACAAGCTAGTGTGTCATTGTCTTTCTTGCTTGTGTAGACTTTAACTTGGCTTTATTTTTCCCTATTTTCTGTCCCCAAATGTGCTCTGTGGGCTCATCTTTTCTGAGTAGGTAGCGGGTCTCTTAATAGCATCTGGGACAGATTACATAATTTTTGGTGTCTTTTTGTTATTAAAAGTTCAGTCAAGTTCAGTTTGAATTCTACTTTTACATTCAATTTAAAGTTGTATGATTTTAAAAACTCCAACAAAGGTCAGGCTGGAGATAAAGCAGATCTAAAGAAGGGAAAGAGGCCAGGCACAGTGGTTCAAGTCTGTAACCCCAGCACTATGGGAGGCTGAGGCAAGAGGATTGCCTGAACTCAGGGATTCGAGACCAGCCTGGGCAACTGCGCGAGACCTCGTCTCTACAATAAATCAAAAAATAAGCCAGGTGTGGTAGCACATGCCTGTAGTTCCAGCTACTTGGAAGGCTGAGGTGGAAGGATCGCAGGAGTTCAGCAGGTCGAGGCTGTGGTGGTCGTGAGTGTCACTGAACTCCAGCCTGGGTGACAGAATGAGACTTCAATGTAAAAAAACAAAACAAAACAAAATAGAAGGGAAGGAATGAAGCCTATTCTTTCTTCACTCCCATTCCTTGAAGTAGAAGGAGGTGCAGCCACCGTCTGCTTTAGGGATCTATCCTCCTAACCTTCCAAATGTTGGATGTTAGGCAAGTGAACGGAAGGAAAAGCAAACATCATTCTACTTAATGACTCACAGTGGTGGTCTTTTCTGTTGATTATCACCTTTCCTCCAACACTGATTGGACAGCAGTGCTTTTACAGGACAAGCAAGTATTGATCCAGATTTAATGGGGCCTCAAGTAGAAACAATTTTAGAGACCATCTGTAAGGAAAGTGATACAAAATAAAATTGCAAAATTAAGTAAGAGAGCAAATGCTTATTTCACATGAGAAAAGAAATCGTACCATTGACAACCAAAAAACTGACAAAAACACAGTATTTTTATTATTAATTGTTATTATAAAATGTATAAACACATATTTATTTATTTATTCTAACACACATTTATAATATTGTTTTGCACCAGTTTTGGTTTTCCAACTTTTTTTTCACTTCTTCACATGAAGACAATTTTGTAATTTCATTTTCTAGAGAAAACAAGTTTACTTAAATTTTTAAATTTATTGATAGTATAGGGAAGCTTTGTTTAGCTCCAAAACTTGTTTTTAATAAGTAAAGTAAATTTTTAGGGAGTTGCCTATTTATGTTCTTTCAAATATTAGCTATAATATTTGGGAAAACTTTCTACAGCTAGCTTCTGGTTCCAAACAGTTAAAATTTTATTTCTCTTCCACTACATGTAGACTTTCCATTATGAGTACTTAAGAAACATTTGTATTATGACATGACTTTGGTCCTGTACTTGCGTGCTACAAAGTTGAATGAGTTGGTACTGGACAGTAGAAATACTTTTGGAAACCACTCACCACTCTTATACTAGGAGTACCAAAAATAACCTAATTAGAAACAGAAGTAACTGAGACTCATATAAATATATCTCACTTACCCCAAACTAAACAAATTCCCAAGTCCATTTCTTCTCAACTGCATTTCAACACACCACCCAACCAGAGAGGAAATGTGACAGAGGCAAATTGAAATAGAAAGAGACAGTGATCTCAAGAAGTTTTAGTTAAAATAGTTGTTAGTCAATTTGGACTGCTATAAAAAATACCATTGACTGGATGACTTAAACAATACACATTTATTTTTCACCATTCTGGAGGCTGGGAAGTCCACAATCAAGGCACTGGCATATCTGGTGTCTAGAAACAGCTGCTTTCTTGTTATATCTCACATGGCCAAGAAAGAGAAAGAGTAGGGTGGAGGTGGGGCAGGGTGGAGGGAAGATAGCACCACTCTAGCATCTTTGTCCTTTTGTCAGTACACTAATCCCATTCATAAGAGCTCTACCTTCATTTCCTAATTACCTCCCAAAGGTTCCACCTCCTCATACCATCACGTTGGGAATTAGACTTTAATACATGAATTTTGGGGGGGAACACAAACATTCAGTCCACAGCAATATTGTACAACAACAACAACAAAAAAACCCAAAGCAAACATGATTGAGTCAATAAATTGTTTAGTACCCTTCTCAGACTTTGGAAGCTTAAGCTTTATTAACTTCATGAGAAATATGCCACCGATGACAAACACCCAAAGACTGGCTTTCTCAAGGATTCTTGTAGGAGCAAACCAACTTTCTAAGTTTACAGGCTCAGAGATCTGATTCCAGCTTGACATCTACCCCTTTTCACACACTGCCTACCTAGTGGCTGCCCGATGTGGTATGCCTCATAGTCCCTTGCGGTGGTGGTGTGTTTTCCAGCTGGGCAGTTCTCTCAAGTGGGTTTCCTGCAAGACTATGCAGCCTTTCTTATTGACCACCTGACTCATGGAAGATTCACCTCTTGAAGCTGTAGATATGCAGGCTGCTGTACAATTGCTCTCTTCCTTCCTCCTCTTCTACTCCAACTCTAAGTTTTTCCTCTCTTTTCCTTGCTCAAATGACTACGTGGGCCAGATTAACAAAACCAATACAAAGAAAAGGTTTAACCAGCAAAGATAGGATGATGATGCCAATATTTTCTTTTTGCAGGCAGCCCAATCAGTCATTTTAATGGTGTTCTCTTCTCTCCTGCTTTGAGCAAGAGGTAAAGAGAAGCATCCACCTGCAAGGAACTTTTCTACCAGACTGACAATTCACAATTCAGATGGTTTCCTTCTTTTTTCCTTAATCATCCACTCATGAATTTAAGAGATCAGGATGGGAATAGGGGATAGGCTGGACTGTGGTGTGGTAGTTTTGAATTTTTAATATACTCTCGAAGTGTATTCTCAAATGTTGGTGTTTATCTTTGGCTATGTCCTTTATTTGGGAGTCTTAGTTGCCAACCGCAGGATAAAAGGAGAAGATAATTTTTAAGCCAGGGTTTTGTTTTTCACCCAATTTAGCTCATTAATCAAGAATGTATAGACCTACTAGCCTCAGTTTCTTCCCTTAGCTCCACAATCTGTTTCACTTTCATTCTAAGCTATAGTTCTCTCTTCTTTCCTCTCCTCTTTCTCCCTCTCTTTTCTCCACCTCTCTCGCCTATGTCTCCCTCTTTAAGTTAGATCATATTGCATTCCAAGGAGCTTCTCAATGAAAAAGAAACCTTAAATGTCATCTTGTCCAGTACTTTCATTTCAAGCAATAAAAATAGCTGTCCTATCCAGACAAATACCTTTGAATGAACCTTTCCTTGACCTCTGATACACCGAGCAACCCCTTGATTTCAGCCCTTTCTTGGTTGCTTTTAACAAGCTGTCCCTTATTAAATCATTCTCCTTTTATTTCGAAGTTTTTCTAAATATTTTCATTTTCTTCTTTTTATCTTTGACCCTCTCCTGTCCACTGGCACACAAGGATGTCACTTGCATTCATATTTCTAACTGCACTGCCCCTTTGGTTGCTGAACATTCATGAACTAAGCATTTCTTAGGTACTTCTACACTGGATAACCTTTCATTTGTTGGAAGAGATGAGGCTGCACTTTAATAGGTAGTAGCCTTTAGAGGGAACATATGCTTATTCACAACTACAAAGTCAGCCTGATTTAGTAAAGTCTCACTATGACTGAAGAATATGCTTCAAATGAAAAACCCAAACAAAATTAAAACACCTTTTCCAAAACCCCAACACACACACACACACACACACACACACACACACACACGCACACACGCACACACGCACATGCACACACACACACATAATATATATATCTATATCTATCTATCTATCTATATATATATATATCCTAAAAAGACACCAAAAATTCATACTGAGTGTGCAGAATGAGACTATGGTAATGGGAGAGGATGGATTATTTAGAAAAAAGAAATAGGTTTTCATGTTTAAGAATCCTGTGTGGGGTAGAATCCCAAAAGAGCATGGAAGGAAGAGAAAATTCTCAAAAGAAAATCCACCTAGTCGGATGCAATGGCTCATGCCTGTAATCCCAGCACTTTGGGAGGCAGAGGTGAGAGGACTGAGACCAGCCTGGGCAACTTGGCAGGACCTTGTCTCTTACAATAAATCAAAAAATTAGCCGGGCATGGTGGCGCATGCCTGTGATTCCAGCTACTTGGAAGGCTGAGGTGGAATCATCACCTGAACCCTCACAGGATGAAGCTGCTGTGGCCATGAGCATGCCATTGCACTCCAGCCTGGGCGACAGAGTGAGTGAGACCTTGACGCAAAAAAAAAAAAAAAAAGTTAAAAAAAAAAAAAGAAAATTTACCTTATTGACTGGCTGATTGAATCATTGTCAAACAGATTCTTAAAATACTAAAACTTTTCTAGCCAAAGATGAAAATTAAATACAAGCAGTCTAATTATTTTTTTCCTTTTTTTGAGTTGGAGTCTTATTCTGTCACCCAACCTGGAGTGCAGTGACATGCTCACAGCCACTGCAGCCTCCACCTACTAGACTTAGGTGACCCCTCTGCCTCAGCCTTCCAAGTAGTTTATTTTTTATTTATTGTAGAGACGAGGTCTCACCAAAGTTGCCCAGGCTGGTCTCAAACCCCTGGGCTCAGGCAATCTTCGTACCTCGGCCTCCCAAAGTCCTTGGATTATAGACTGAGCCACCACACCTGGCCAGTCTAATCTGTACCATTTTTAGAATTTCAGACACAAGGAAAATAACTTAATAAAGAGCTGTTCTCTTGCCAAATATCTTTAATGTGGATTATAGTGCTTTTTCATTTGAAATGAGATTTGTTGGTTTTATCTGTCAAGAATTACATGCCAGCAAAAACTTTATCAACTATGTGAACATTTTATGCAGATAAAATAATAAAGCAACTTGTATTAATCTTCAATTAAAAAAATATGACCCAGCACATTCAATCATAGTCTTTTAGTTAGGACTGACTTTGTAGTATTCAAAATCATTTTTGTTCCTGTTTGTACTTGATGTAACTGTCAAAGCTCTCAGCTGCATACTGCTCCTTAAGTCTCAGCCTGCAATCTATTTCTTCTGCTTGTCAGTGTTGGTTTTTAACACTTACGTTTTCCAGTACTTAATTCATTGTTTATAATAATATAGTACTATGCAAACTCTAAATTTTAAAGGACCATTCTTTCATTTTTAACATATGAAAATTCTGGGTTTCTAAACCACCTAGCTAATATTTGTATTTCTAGATATGTACATATAGTCATGTATCTACCTAGGTGAAAAGGGAAACTTGAACTTTAAATAATACAAGTGACACATTCAAACTGATATCACTGATAGAGCACATTGTCTTGAATATTTTTAAAGGTTTACCAATCATTCAATTAACTCTTTTCTAAAATTTGACACAGAAAAGTGCTCCTCACCCAAAAGGCAGCAAGATCCTTACTGAAAAAGTTTGTTAAAGTTAATATGTTTCCCCTCTTCTCTTTTAAGGTGTAACCAGAATAAGGTTATCCCCAACTCCAGGTAGTTTGAATTAATTTGCATATGAGTTTTAGGTTGAAATTCTTACATAACTGACACTGTTCAGTACAACAGTAGTTCAGATTGCACCTAAATGTAAATCAGTGACAAAGAATCCTTGTTCTCAAGACATTTTATTTTTATCTGTCAGAAAAATTTTATAATATACTAATTGATCAGAAACAAGATACTTTATGCCATCTTCTGGAAAAAAGTCATAATGAATATGCAAATCTATAACTGTTAACTGCACACACAAATGCTTGTGAAGACCCTGAGTACCCAAAAGTTTTTTCAGTTTATGTTTTAATAAAGTTTAATTTTAAAAAATACCATGGTAACAAAATAATTTTAATGAAAGCCAAGACCTCTGTTTTTTGGGTTGGTTGAAGTAAACAATATAGTCTTTGCAGATGGAGCATTTCTGTATTGATTAGAAATCTTGAATTTGCTTTTATCATCTGAGGATAAACAGAGCATTAGCTTCAGATTTATATGTAAATATCTATATAAATAATGCTTAATTTTAAACATGTGTTAGTATTAAAACATCAAGTTTATTTGGCAAGTTACGAGACCAGTCTTTTTACGTTTCATCTATATAGGGCTAAATTCAAGTTTGATGGGGCCTGAACTTATATAATTTTGGAAAACATTTAAAGAAAAATATACAGAATTATCAATATAAAGTTAACTTAAAAAAATGAACACATTGAGAATGAGTAAAGACAATAAAAGAAATAAAAAAGTTTAAAAGGCTGAAAAATACCATAAATATCATACAACCTAGAAAAATAACAATATTTTTATTAATTAGTTGCTAGCATACTCTTGATTTCCTTCTTCAAATGACAAGTATTTTGTTACAATCCTAAAGAGAATATATAACTATAATTCAGGCTTTTTTTCCTATGTGGTTTATAAAAATATGTTCTTTTATTATTGTTAGGTGGGATGCAAAAAATGTGTGATTTCACAGTTAGATGATCTTGCTGTGTGTAAGACTGTTACAGGTTCGTGACTTATAAACAAAGGAATTTTTATTGATTCTGTGTTATTTGATTCTTATAAAAAATTCATGGTGCATAATTGTACATGCTTCATCATCAAATAAGAAAAAGAACTTTCATTTTGATTAAATATTTATGTGAGTTGAATTCTCTACTTACAGATACATGTTTATATGTTTGATAAAGATAGGAAATTTTCACAGATTAACTTCTGCTTTTGCATATTTTACATGATGTTTCTTCTTTGCTGCTCACTGCTAACTCCCTCCAGTACTGGTTGCCAAAAGTCACATTTTGTGCAGTATCTGGTCATGTACCTTGGGGTTATAATGTGAACCTTGGAAGTCATTCCTACACAAGAATAATTAGTAATAATCCTCGATACATGGAAGTGACTGAAAACCACCTAAATATATCTAGATAGTTCACAGAACATCACTACATTGATAACATTATTTAGCTTGGATTTGCTGAGCAGGAAGAAGCTAGCGCTTTAGATGTATGAGAGACTAGAACCCACGAAATTCAGGGTCCTTCCCCCTTAATGAAGTTTCTGGAAGTTCAGTAGTCTGTAGCATGCTGAAATGTCCTTTTCATTTTTTTTTTTTTTTGAGTTGGAGTCTCACTCTGTCGTCCAGGCTGGAGTGCAGTGGCGTACTCATGACCACTGCAACCTCGACCTGTTGGGCTTAGGTGATCCTGCCACCTCAACTTGCCAAGTAGCTGGAACTACAGGTACACACCACCAGGACTGGCTAATTTTTTGATTTATTGTAGAGGCAAGGTCTCACAAAGTTGCCCAGGCTGGTCTTGAACACATGGGCTCTGGCAATCCTCTTGCCTCAACCTCCCAAAGTGCTGAAATGATAGGTGTGAGCCACTGCGATGGGCCAATGCTTTATATTAAGTTGTTCCTCCTTACATTAGTGTGATTTCTATCTCCTCCTCTGGCCCAGACTTATAATCCAAATTAAATGCACCCCTGATTCAACTTTTCTTCAGTTGTATAAAATGCCCACAGTGACTCCATAACACCTAACACGAAGATGAAAGGAAAAAAGGAAAAGTTGGAGTGAAAGAAGTCCTTAATCTTAACCGATTATGGTTAAAATCACTAACTTTTGCAAATCGCACACAATTATAGCACTACAAGAACGTCTTCTTGATTGCATTGCCAGACCTTGGAAGGGCTCTTGCAAGTAAGCAATCTTCAGCTTAAGCTTTGTGGTAAATCTAATGTGGCAATGGATCTGTCCTCTTTAGCAGATTTCTCTCCTGGAAAGCATGTATTTCTTTCTTTTCTTTCTTTCTTTTTTTGAGTTGGAGTCTCACTCTGTCGCCCAGACTGGAGTGCAGGGGCCTCTCCCGGCCACTGCAGCCTCGACCCACTGGGCTCCGGCGATCCTTCCGCCTCAGCCTTCCGAGTAGCTGGAACTACAGGCGCACGCTACCAAGCCCGGCTATTTTTTTGATTTATTGTAGAGATGAGGTCTCGCCAAGTTGCCCAGGTGGGTCTCGAACCCGCGGGTTCAGGCAATCCACTCACCTCAGCCTCCCAAAGCGTGGTATTACAGGCTGAGCCACCGAGCCTGGCTGAAAGCGTGTATTTCTAATTTTCCTAAAAAGTATTTCAACCCCATCTTTACTCCCCAACTTTCTCCTCTTTTTATTGTTTGAATTGAGTTTGATGTTTTTTTCATCTTTTCTCAACCAACTCACAAAATTGGTGGCTTGCTATAAGAAAATGCTGAATGATCTCCCTATTAACTGTATCTGGACATGACCTGTCATCGCAGGACTCGGTGACCTACTGGGAATCAGTGTGACATTTTACTAAAGCCCATGTAAAAGAAAAAATTGTCTTTCTTACCACTCATCCCAACTCCTGATCCCATCTATTTATTTCTCATTAAAAAATATTTTCCTACAAAAAAATAAGAGTATCTCGCATTTTCATTTGAAAAATCCCCATCTTCACTCCACTCCCAGTCTCCTCAAAGTATTTTAGTCCTTGGGTTTCTGTGCCCTGGGGAATAGTCTTGATAAGAATGTATTTTGTCTCCCTCTGTATATCAGTTGTCATAATGTCAACTGTTCTCCCTTCTGGCTTATTTTATTTTATTTTTTCATAGAATCTCATTCTGTTGCCCAGGCTGGAGTGCAGTGGCGCAATCATGGCCACTGCAGTCTCAAACTGGTTTCCTTTGGTTTGAAACAAGTTGTCTATGTAAAGTGAGATGATCATTAATGGCTTCTCTGGTTATTTAGATAAATGAAGAAAATGATTATTATTAACTAACAAGCATTTATATTTATTAAAAATTTTTTTTGGCTAAAAGACTTAATCCTGAGAGTAGAGGAATTTATTAATCAAATATACATATGTTAGTGGAAATTATGAGCCTCTCTTGTTGAAATCTGTGATTATTCTATTTCCTATTTCTACCTTCTCCCAACTACCCTTACTATTTTTATTCATTCTTTTAACGGAACCTTCCAGAACACATACTCTAACCTTTCATCAGGCTGTGACTGAACTCAGTCGCTTTCTCTCTCTATCGGCTCGAGCAAGTTCAAACACTCTCCGAACTTACATCTTTTATTCCCTAAGCCTGACATCAGCAAATGAAAAACAAAGTTTCTTTGGGTAATGTTTATTATTTTTAAAAAATGCACAGATGTCACCATAACATTTTTGAAAAGTACCCCCTTAATTATATTCATGTAATGATTAACTACCAAGCAAACATTCTGGTATAATAAATATAAGGCACTGGTATTTGTTGAACAAAATATTTTAAAATATTTTGAGTGCTTACTTTTAAAGGAATACAGACTCTTTTCTAATTCTTATCTGTATTGTAAGACAGGTATTTGCATAACAATTGAAAGGTGAGCAGTTTAAAATGGATATGTGCTTGGTTTGGTTGCTTAAATGCTTTCCCAGTCTTTACTCTCAATCTAATTTCAAGAGACTTTTCTGTCAAAAGTTTCTGGACAAACCTGTGATAGAAAACAAGACATGTCACCTCCTTATATGGTGAAGCTATGTTAGACACACAGGATGAGAACTGACCAGGAGGGGAAGATGGTTTATTTTATTACATAATGTTTAGGGTCTGGTTCTTGTTACCCTGCAGGTTAGGAAGGATTGCATTGATTTGACTGAAGTAAATACATCAATGAAAACTTAAGAGGGAGTTGAGGTGGATGAAGACCTTTTTTTTTCTTTCTTTTTCTTTTCTTTTATTTTTTTTGAGTTGGAGTCTCACTCTGTCGCCCAGACTGGAGTGCAGTGGACGTTCCCGGCCACCGCAGCCTCGACCCACTGGGCTCTGGCAATCCTTCCGCCTCAGCCTTCCAAGTAGCCGGAATCACAGGCGCGCGCTACCACGCCCAGCTGATTTTTTGATTTATTGTAGAGATGAGGTCTCGCCAAGTTGCCCAGGCAGGTCTCGAACCTGCAGGCTCAGGCAATCCACTCACCTCAGCCTCCCAAAGGGGCGGGATTACAGGCTGAGCCACCGAGCCCGGCTGGATGAAGACCTTTTAATCTACACTGTATAGGTGGTTCAAATTCTCTGAATAATTTCATGTCAAAATAACAGTTACCTAAAAATAAATACTGCTACCAGTATACATAGAAATGACCTTAAGACTTGCTTCATTAGAGAAAAAATTTGTGTATAAATGTTTTAAGTTGTATAAATATTTAATTATAGGTAATAAATAACCACAACAATTCTGGGCTGAAGTTAAAGAGATAAATATTAACCAGTAAGAGCATATTTTCACAACTAAGTTAAATCCTAGACTAATTTACTCAGAGGAGTTAAGAAATTCTTTTTCTTTACATACCTTGCAGTATTGTTGTGAGGATTAGAAAAAGTAGGTAAAATATCCAGCATACAGTACAAGCTCAATACATTTATACCTATTATAATATTCAATGAAAGGATGAAAGTCGTAGAAAGAAACAAAGTTTGGGTGATATTACAGTGAATAAAATAACTGTGATTCTTATGTATGCAACAAATAGTCAATTTATGAGCACATTAGACAAGGGAAGGGCTACTTTTATTTACCACAAGGAAGGGACTGTTGTATCCTTAGGGATAGGAACAGCACAACTGTGTGTAGCAGTATGGCCCATGAACTCCTAAATGAAATTAGATCACATTCTGTGCCTCCCCAATCTCTCCACTAGTAGGAAGAGTCTGACTATTATGATTCAACAAGGCCAAGGGGCCTATATTTCTCCAGAGGAAAATTAAGTCCATAATCAAATGTTCCTGGGAAGGGTTGGGGTCATTTTTATACTCACGCTGTGGTGGATCAAAACTTTTTTTATTTTTTCAATTAGCTGGGCATGGTAGCAGCTGCTTATGGTCCCAGCTACTTAGGAGGCTGAGGCAGAAGGATGGCCTGAGCCCAGAAGGTGGAGGCTGTGGTGGCAGTGATCATGCTACTGCACTCTATCTAGCCTGGGAAACAGAGTGAGACTTCAACTAATAAATAAATAAAAATACTTTTTTCCCCCTGAAGTTCTCTATTTCAGAATCAAATATCAACTCTATGGAGTATATTTTCCCCCAGAGGAGGAGGAAAAGGAGAAGGAAAGAAAATCAGGAACACAGTTATTGGTTTTCCCCTTTGCATCCAAATAAGAGAAGCCCTGGGAGGAGGAAAGCTGGGAAGCATGCATGCACTTGCCTCTTGCGTTTCTTTGTGGGGGAAACAGCATGGTATGGTAGAAAGAACTGAACAATTTGTGCCAAGTCAGACTTGAATTTGAATCTTGTCACAGCCACCTAATAATTGTGACCTCGACCAAGCTATTTGATCTTTCTAGCTTTATTTTCAGTTGCATGATGGAGATAATGTTACTTACTTTTGAAAATTGTAATATGTAAAACAGAGACCATGTAGTAAAGTATATTTTGGAGAACACCAAACTCCAGGAGATATAAATCTGTGCTCTAGCCACTGAAGTCTCCATGGTCAAATCAATGTGGGAAAAGCTACTTTACTAAATACCTTTCCTGAAGGTTCACAGCATACACACTGGCAAATACATTAACAGCTCTGAGAAATTCTGCAGTAGTAAAGGAAACCTGGTTTACAGTTAAGCATATTGCCTTATTTGTTTGGGGAGGACTTTTTTTTTTTTTAAGTTACCTAATTACATCTCACAGAACATTTTTACGTTAACATGATTTGGGAAGCCTTGGGCTAGTATAGCACTAGAACACGATAGATTTACATAAATGATAGCTATTATCTGTGGATTTCTCAGTGTGTACCTGGAGGATAACTAAGAATAGAAGGGGTTGTCTTTAGTCCAATATAAAGCTAATAATGAAGATGGAAAGTTCCTGTAGGGAACAAGGCTAGCATAATTAGGTCATAGTTAATCTATGTGACGATTTTCCTTTTGTCTGTTATAGTGATGTAAATCAATACTGGAAATGCAAGGCTTTGAATATATATTTTGGATTCACATTAATGGTCTTTGACAAATTAAATACATACCCACATGCGTTTTGCTTGAGTTAAAGACAGGATAAGATATTCTCTTTGTTCATGTTGATTAATTTTAAAATAAACTTGTTTAAGAACTCATTTGATACTTATCATGAACTAATGCCTCTAGTTCTTTAATGATGAACTTTTCTTCCTGTATTTAGGTGAATAGTTAGCAGTTTTCTAATTAAGAATTGGACCTAGGTTGATTCTCAGTTCCATAATTTATGAGCTACACGACCTTGGACAAGTCATTTAATTTCTCTAACTTCAGTTTTCTCATCTGGCACTCTACTTGAAAACTTTATTGAAAGGAGTAAGCACATTAATCCATGTAAAGAATTTATTTTGGCACAGGGTAAGCAGCTAATAAATTTTAGCTACTATTATCTGTAACACAAACCGTTCTATTTAGAGACACACCTAAAATATTTATTTAACAAAAAACTAATATATTCTGGGCTGAGTAGTGGTCTAGGTGCTTTACAAATCATTGAATTCTTATGGAAGTTAAGTAACTTGCCCAAAATGACATGTCTACCAGGGGCAGAGATGGGACCACTGTGCTCTGCTCCTTCCCATACAAGACACAGGAATGGGGCCGTGACTTCTCAGTGATTTTTTTCATCCCTTTTCTTCTCCTCAAGGCTGGAGATATGAATACTTTTCTATCTTGGGTTGTGAGATCAGTGAGTGAGGTTTCATTCTTATTGATGACAAGTATAGGGATTTGTTATAGATCTATAGCTCTGGTAAAGCTTTAAGTTTCAAACATATCATTTTATTATTATATTCCGAGGGTAAGTTTAGCTTTATCTATCCCCATTCTTCCCATCAGTGACATGTATTCTTGAAGTGTTTAATTCCACCAATCATTATTTATCATATTTATGAACTTAACTGTACGTTTTTAAGTTTTTCTTTTTTTATGTACTTAACATGTATTTTTGATTGTGGTGCATAAAATTATGGGGATGTTCACACAGTGTCCTCTACTTTGCAGGAAAATTCCAGATGCTGTTTTCTGAGAAAACTTTTTTTTCCCCTTGGTGGATGGCTGAGCTGTTCTAAACTTACGGTCTTAAAGCTGGATTTCAGAGATACATCTTAGACTGAAGAGGTGTCTACTATATAGTCAGATAGATCTGGGGTGAGATCTGGGCTCTTAATTTCTCTTTACGACTATATATTTGTTTGTGCAAATCATTAACCTTTCTAAGCTTTCATTTTCTTCTGGAGTTGTGAGGATTCAATAAAACAAACATGAAAAGCACTTAGTATGTGCCAGACACACAGTATGTGTTCAAAAAACATGGAAAATTATGTTATTTAATAATAATAAAGCAAAAAATGTTTTTCTTTGTACATAAGACCTATTCAGATAAGTTCTTTGCTTCCCTTTCATGTGAGTAGTGCATAGAACACTTTGATGAATAGCAAAAGTATTTTTCCTTAACTAAGATTTTTAATGTTTTTGTTTAGTTGTGTTTTTGAGAAGGTGTTAATTTTCCTTCTGACCTATAAGTTGTTTTTATAATACTGCAGATAAATCAGACCTCGTCACAACTTTTAAATCAGAACATTTATTGGCATGACCCACCTTGTCCTCAGAAAAGTAATTCGTGCTGCTAAGTCCTTGTTGAAGAATTTACTTGTATACAGAGGCTTCTGAAAGCTGAATAGACAAATATTTTATTTTTATGTTATGTAGCCATGATCAAATATAAACCTATCTATGTGTGTGTATGTGTGCACGCGCATGTGTGTGTATGCATGTACGCATGTTTCTAGCTTCTTTCTGCCCAAAATGTATATGGTGGTTGAAGTTTTAAAATAATCCTTGTCAGTTTAAGCTACATACAACGCACCCTACAGGAATAACAAGAATAGTATCGGGCCTGTTAAGTGCCAAACAATGTGCTGGTTGCATTTCATAAATTATCTTAATTTCTCACATCATATTCCCCCAGTTTCACAGATGAGAAATCACAGTTTCAGAGAGTTTAGAAGACTTGAACAAGTCTACACAATTTATAAGTGCCAGGACCAGGATATAAATCCCAATTCTTATGTCCACAACCTGGGCTGTTGCCACGACACTGCTGTGTGACCAACTGCAACTTCTGTTAAAACTTTTCTTCTCATTCAGAATGTATGTGCCGAACACTCGGGTTTGGCTCGGCTCAATGGTCCCTGAGTGTTTTTATTTCTTCATATTAAAGGCTTGCTGGTAATATTTAATATGCTTGTCTTCAAATATCACACGGTAATAAAGTTTAGGTTGTTTGAAAAACTACATTGATGAATGGTAAATGCAAACAGATAAAAGGTAGATGTATTTGATCAATTAAGAGTAAAAAGGACTCCAGTGATGTAGCAGTACTCATAGTCTTTCAATAGCTAAAACATTCAAACAACAGGTTTTACTCGATGCATTAACTCAGGATGTGGGAATAGTTGTATCCCATTCTTTGCCATTAATTCTCCCTAAATTAATTCCTAGAGAAATTATAGGCAAATAGCACCTTCCCCGCAGCGCTTTTTTTATACTGTAAGATAAGGATTAAGAAACCCTGTGGCCCAGTTAGAAACCCATTTTGTAGTCTCTTTGTACTGATAAAATTTCTTCTGGCACTGAACTCCCACTGTCAAAAATACTGTAACATTTTACTAGTTTGCAAAAGATGAAAATGTTACCAGATGTTAAATTCAAGAAGTAAGTTAACAACTTCTGTTTTCAAATGGATAGGTTTCCATCTTAAAAAGAAATAAAAAAAGACTTCGTTTACCAGCCACAGTATAAAATAAAAGTCGAATCATTTCTGACTTGAATTTTATAATTATTTAGTCTCACAGGATTGAGCTTTTGAATAATGGGATATGTGCTAATTATCTTAATCCCTAGCAGGCTTTATAAATTCTTTTTTTTAAACCCAAAGGCCTGTATTTCCAGAACAAAGTAATTAAATAACTTTCACCCCGTGACATTATGGCCACAGATAGCACATGTTTTAATGTAGGAAATCTTACCATTATTCATTCGTGTGTTGTGTATCTTTGGCACTTCCATGATGATTTCTCTCCCATCCTGGTCTGGCTCCTTAGCATAAAAGGTTTATTGAAATGAAAGCATTTCAGAGGTCATTTTCTCACCTGACTCGTTAATCAGGGATGGCATTTTTACTTAGTCCAGCTATTCTCTGCGAGAGTAAGATTAGTAGATCTGCAGCCACACAGAGAATGTGAGAAAAGAATAGGAGAAATGAATCCGTGTATCAAGTGAGTGTGGGCCTGTGTTTTTATTAGTCTTTTGATGGATTGCACTGGATACTTGGGGGAAACACACATGTGGCATTTTTCATCTGTATCCCAGAAAGATTTTTCAATGTTTCACCTTAGGTTCTTCAAAGAATAATTCTTTGATTCAGTAATAGCTATAGAAACCTTCTCCTTTGATATCCAAGGGTGGTACAGAACTCTTCTTTTGATTAAGGAGTGCTCAGGCAATTGAAGAACATTACAATAGATGAAATAGGGAGAGTATGTCAATCACCTTACATTGTCAGGCCCATATTAAAGACAAAATTGAATTAAGTGTGAAAGAATATTTGCTACTACATATTCAAATATACAGAGTGATTTTTTTAACTCACCCTGTGTAATTTTTTTTCTCTGTTTCTTCCTATGAAATGTTCATTTCAATCTTTATTCTGAGCAGTCAGTAAAGACACTATCAAAATGGTGAGAGATAAGCTCAATATTTCAACATCAAATTGGCAAATTGATAGTTGTTGCTTAAATACCAGAAAACTTTGGTTTCAGGGATTTATCTCTTTGAGTGCATTATTCTGTCTGTGGTTTTCTCAATACTTGAACCTCCTCACCTGAGATGGGACAGTGAAAATGTGTTATTGAAGATGGTTTAATGTTCCACATGGGAATTCAAATAAAGAACCATTAGTTTTGTATTATGCTTTCAGAATATTCCAAAATTAGCATAGAATAATATTTCATTACAGATACTACCTTAAATATGATAATGTGGATACGACTTCCCTGGCAATATATATATATATAAGCTTACATAAAAAATGTCTTTCAATCAGGAAGCAATTTGTTGATTCTAAAATCTATATTGAAACAGAGAACTTAAAGCTGCATTTATACAACACCACTGATTCAATAACTTTCACATCAAATTTGGTTTTTATGTTAATGACTTTATTTTCAGACTTGTGCACTTCTCTCCTGAACTCGAGACACACTAGTACTGTCTCACAATTTTTTCCCTTCTTCCCTTTCTTTTCTCCCTCTTTTCTCTCTCCTTCTCTCTCTTTCTCCCTTTCTTTCTCTCTGCCTCTTCCTTCCCTCTCTCTCTCCCTTCCCCCTTCCTTTTTTTCTTCAATAAGTAAAAACGAAACACTTATTTGAACCGAGAGTTGTTATGGACTATAAAGCAATAAATAAGGCACTCACAGAATTTAAAACTTCAAGAGGAGACATTTTAAAGCCATAATTTTGTAAATTCACATATATTACAATAGGGATAAGTGACAAACATATTTTTCCTACTGGTTTCCCCAGTAAAATCTGAGCCTTCTGTTATCTTTTTTTCTCTGCACTGCTAGTATTAGCATCCATCATATCATGCAAGCAATCCAGGAGTTCTAGACCCTGTTCTCCCTCCTTAACATCTAGTCTTTCAATTAGTCAATTATATATTCTTAACATGTGTTGGGCCCATTTCTCCTGTTAATTTCCTTCATTCCTCCCCATAGGCTGTCATTATTTCTCTCAACCATATTTCACTAATGATAAAACTAACCTCTCTTCAGTGTGTCTTCACAGCAATATAACCTCAATCTTCATTTTCCATAGTCATCTTCTTTTTTTTTTTGAGCTACCATGCCTGGTTAATTTTTAAATTTTTTTATGTAGAGATGAGGTCTTGCTATGTTGTCCAGGCTTGTCTCGAACTCGTGGGCTCAAGCGATTCTTCTGCCTCAGCCTCCCAAAGTGCTGGGATTACAAGCAAGAGCCACCATGCCTGGTCTCATTTTCCATTATCAAACACATATTGAGTGTCCATTAGCACCAGACACTGTACTGGAATTCCTTTAAACACACATATGTGATATTGTTTTCCCTTTTCCTGAGTTGATAAACTTTTGATGAATTGTCATAGTCTCTGTAATAAATGTTAAACTCGGAGGCATGGTATTTATAATCCTTCAATTTAGACCATAAGTTTTTTTTCTTCTTATTTTTCTTCTCTTTTTTTCCCCTACATCTCACCAGTTAGTTGTCACCACTATTTTACCTAACCTTTACCATACCTAACCTTTTCATTACTCTGAATCTTTCTAAATACTTGTCTCTGTAACTCTCAACTATTCTTCAATTGACACATTTATACTTATCCTTAACTACATAGTAATTCTTCTGTCTTCACTGAAACTATCCTGACTTTCCCACTTGTTTAGTCTGTTTTTCATTCTTATGTTATATTTACATGATGCCACTTGTATTAGTCACTGATTTCTTCAAGCCAGAGACTATGCCTTATTTATTCTCCGTTCCCAATGTCTATCTCATTACTAGTGCATAGTAGATGCCAGTAAAAACCAAACACAAGGCTTAGTAACTTAATGAGCATTCAGGTTTTTTTTTCATTTATCAAACAATCAGTTGTCAAATATTCTTTCACATGATCACAACTAACCGGTAAAAGGGATTATTTTATTATTGATTTAAAAATAACTATCCTGTGAAAGTGACAATGAAGAGTCAATGTCATACATAAACCCTTAGTTTGTAAGATGTTTATCTGGGGAGACATTCCCTATCCTTTCTTATCCTGGTTGGAAGGGATGAAGCAGCTAGTAAATACCTGATGTGTCTGAGAGAAAGAGAATGAAAACAGACTAAGGTCAAGTGGTAGTTTTGCTTGCAGGGCAGGTGAGGAGAAGGTGATCTCTGTGAACACAGAATTTAAATCCATATTTTTTTCCTATCATGAGTGCCTTCTCAAACTTGTCTGTTTTCTCCTTCAAAACTTGACACAGTAAGATTGCAGATTACAGGTTATGTGCAGTGTTCTGCTATGACTCTTTCTATTCAGACATTGAATTTGTGCTCTATTGTTGACACAGCTGTGCTGCCTTGATGCTGTTTTCACGATACTGTTGTGTATGTACATGCTTGTGTGCATGCGTGTGCTTGTGAATTTACAAAAAAGAGATGCACTGTGGCCTTTCCTTTGAACTACACAGCAGAGATTCAATGCCTGTGGAAACTTCATCCTCTTACTTTCCAAAGACTAACCAACCACGTGATAAAACATTTTCACTGGTCTTTTGGAAAGTCTCTATAGTGTTTTCACTTGGCAACTGAAAATTACAATTGTATGCTGCCTTTTAGAATGCAAGGCATAGTTAGGCTTCACTTAAAAGTAAATGTAGAGGGTGTAGGTTTACATCATTGTTGCTCAGACCTGTCTCTCCATGGCTTGGTTGTTACATTGCATGTGTCTGCTCTCTCAAAGCAAGGTGATTGGCAAGGGTCAGGAAAAGTGTGTGACTGAAGCCCAAATAGACCAGAAACAATTTCTCTAAGGTCAATATTTCATTTGAAAGCAGCTTTGCTTTGAATATGACAGATAGGTTACATAGATGACCACAGGGAATCAGTTGGTTCCTGGAATAAGTAATAAGAACTGAAACAGTAATCATTTCCTCAAGTGTAAATTTGACAACTGAGCTATGTCTGACTAATATCGAACATCTATATCGACCTGTTGAGGTCAATAGTTGGGCTTAGTTATGCTCTGTATTGACTGCTTACATTTTCTAAATGAGAAAGAAATGGCCAAATGGGAAAACTGAATTGCACCTGGAGAAAGGTTTTAATTTTTTTTTAGTGTAATTTAATTTTATATGGTAAATGAAGGCTACGGCTACCTTTTGAAAATTTGGTCAGGTTTATTTTGATCTTATGAATTAATTGTATACAGATCGATGTGTTTTTAGAGTAATTAGGATAAAATACTTATTTTCATACAACTATAAATCTTGGCCTAAGTTGTTTTTATAAACCACAAGATAGTGCAGCATGATGGCAAGAGCCTTTGGCTTTGGATCCACAGAGATCTGTGACTAAACTCTGGCTCTTTTTATGCCAGATGACATCTCTGGGCAAGTGCCTTAAGCTATTTGGTTCTCATTTTCTTAATTAATAATAATATAGCAGAGGTCCTCTGATCTGATGCAATTAGGACTGGTTTTTGATTAATGAATAACACAGTTTGAGTGGGGAATCATAAAAATAACATCTGTACAACACAAAAATTTAATTTTACCTAAAAGTCTAAAAATACATTCACTCAGTAGTCTTTTGATGCCAGGCCAATATCAATTCTCTGAATGGAGTCTGCTGATTAATATAAAATTTCTTACCTATTCCTAATGTACTGTGTTCACTTCTAGTTTTTATTTATTCAGAGTGGCAAAAAAAGACCCTTGCAAAAGAAACTAAATACAGTGACCTTTGGGATATTTTACAATTGTCTTCATTTTTTACATTTGTCACATCTATACCTAATTCAATAGCAATTTATTTTAGCGATTAGCATTTTCAAGTCTTTTTAAAACAGCCAACCTCTTTTTGTTCTCACATCTTAACATTTAATCAGGTTGCATAATGACAAAAATAAGCCAATGGCAATAAGCAAATGTGTGGAGAAATGCATCTGGTTCTTGCTAACTATATGTCACTGCTAGGAGGGGAAGGGCCCTATTTAGAACACTGCTGCCATCCCATTGAATATGTGAGCCACATATGTAATTTTACATTTTCCAGAAGCCACATTAAAAAGGAAAGATAAAAGGGTGAACCTAAATTTAATAATATATTTAGCTCAATACAGCTTGTCATTTTAACAGGCAATCTATATAAAAATTATTGAGATCCTGACATTTTTTGTTCATAGAAAGTCTTCAAAATCTGGTGTGTAGTTTACACCGATAGCGTGTCTCAGTTCAGAGTAGCACACTGCAAGTGTTCAGTAGTCACTCTTGGCTAGTGTCTACCACGGTGGAGAACACAGCTCTAGAGATCAACATATTATTCACACATTACCAATGTGCCATGAACTTTAGCCCTTATTTGTGCCAGAGAAATGAACAACTATGGCTAATCCAATGAGGCACTTAAGGGAAGATCTGTTAACTGAGGTAGGTTGCATTGGACCTACCTCACAAGTTATTATAACGATTTGTAATATTGAGAAGCTACTATGCAATCACTACACTTACCTGCATTCCATATGTCATGTCATTTATTCCTCCCTAGAGAGCTTGGAAACAGATAGTATTAGTCAGTTCTGGAAAACTGGGACTCAGTGAGGATAAGTGACTTGTCCATAATCACTCAGCTAGTAGATAGTGAAGCCGTTCAAAAACGAAGTATTTCTTGTTCTCAAGGCATTGTTCTAAAAAAAGGTTGGTATTATTTACTGTAATAACAATGACGATGATGTTATATCTGATCTTTTGTCATCAAGACCTCCATCTGTCTTATGCTGTCTTTGAAGGGTTGGAATCATTTGCAATCATCAATTTGCAGTGACTGGGTTGAGAGTACTATGTAAGCTATTGTTCAAACACCTTTCTACCTCTAACCTCCAGACCTTTGCTAGTGTTTTTCCCTGGTTTGAAATGCCTTCCCGGCACCAGCCTGCCACTCCCTATTGAACAAATTGGTTAAATGCTTCCTCCTCTCTAAGGCTTTCCTAGACTCTCGTGTTATAACATTCTCTTTATTTGCTCTTATTAGAAATGTGACTGTTTCATTTCTTTTCTTGGGAATATTTGTTGTCTTGATAACTTACATGTGTATCGCAGTGTTTTGGTTTCCTTACTGATGCTCTAACAAATTACCACAAACTTGGTGGTTTTTAACAACAGAAATGTATTTTCTCCCACTTCTAGAAGCTAGAACTCTGAACTGAGTCCTATGGTACTAAATAAGGGCTGCTGTCCCTCAGGAGGCTCCAGGGGAGAATCCACTTCCTTGCCTTTTTGGGCTTCTGGTGGCTGCTGTCACTCCATAACTTGTGGCCACATTGCTCCTATCTTTGCTCCCTGTGCCATGGCACCTTCTTCTCTTTGGACTTAGTCAAATCTCCCTCTGCTTCTCTCTTATGGGGGCACTGATGATTACATTTCGTGCCCACCCAGATAATCCAGGCTAATATTCTCATCTCGAGATCCTTATCTTTAACCGGGTGTGGTTCCAGCTACTTGGAAGGGTGAGGTGGAAGAATTGCCTAAGCCCAGGAGATCGAGGTTGTGGTGGCTGGGAGCCTACCACTGCACTCCAACCTGGGCAACAGAGTGAGTGAGACTTCTAGTCAAAAAAAGAGAAACAACAAAGACAACAACCCTTATCTTAATCACATTGTCAAAGTCCCTTTTACCATATCAGGTAAGATTCACAAGTTCCAGAGATTAGGACATGGATATCTTTAGGAGCCATTTCACCTACCATAAGCATTTTTAAAGAAAGAACAGTACTTCTCACTCCTTTTTATCCCATTGGCACCTAGGGTGATTTTACACTTAAAATAAATGCTCAGTGGATATCTCTTGCTTGTCAATTTTACTATGGGACTTTGGTGATAAGGTTTTCATGAATTAAAGGATGAAATGTTCATATACACATATATAGGATGTTTCTGTATGCAGACAAAGGCACGGTTGATGAATACAAATGGAAAATGACTGAATTAGGGAAAAGAGATTTAACTTCTGATCTCAAGGAAATCCCAAACCTGTTGGTTTCTTTTCTTCAAAACTGTATGGGGAAGGAACAACCAAGCATGCTGTGCTGCCCAACTCTAGGGAGTAGTGTGCTTACCATATTCTGTGTGTCTATGGAGGATTTCCTGGACACACAATTAATGCACCTTAGTTACAATGAGAATGGTGCTCCCTGGACTTGGGCAGAGAGAAGGTGCTGTCAAAGGGGGAAAAAAAGGGTATGGCAGTTTTTCTATGTACTAATATTTAATATTAATCTTATTAAATATTTAAAATTAGGTCACCTTGAACATTGCTTGCCATTTTTTCTTCTTTGTTTTTATTTTGCACTAGCTCTTTCTAACAGGCTTGTGGCATGAGAGACATTCTGAAAGAAAATATCTCTAAGATGGATGGGACCTAAATGTTGGGAATTTGTATAGACTTTGGGTTTAGGATTATGATTTTAGAAGATGATTGAGGCTGAAATCTGGCAACTGTGATGCTAAAGAGGTATTCTATCAAATCAAATATCCTTCCACAGGAAGTCTTCCCCTGCCATCTTTATGTCAGGTCTCCTGTGAGTAGCGGTTCTCCCTTGGGCTCCCGTCTTACACAGAGACTACCTCCACTATGACATGTTTGCATCTGCTTGTCTGTTCTTCCCTGGACTGTAAGAGATTGAGGTTTGGGGTTCATTGGTGTTCACTCACTAATCATACCATGTGCCAAGACCTGAGCCAAGCACCATAAATGATATGGGAGACAAAGATATTGTTGCTGCCCTCATGATGCCCACATTGTAATTCAAACAACAATTCTCATCAAAGCTACTTCTTACTGGGCTTACTATATCCTATGTTCTAAACAATGAGTGAGTTAGCACACTTAATGCTTTCAACAACCCCGTGGGATAGGTACTATTTGTATTCTTATTTTACAAATGAGGAAACTGAGGCATGGAAACTGTAAGTGGCTCCCCCAAGGTCACACAGCTGGAGTTAGAACCACAGTAGTCTGATTTTTGAATTCAGGGCTCTTGATTGCTACATTATACTGACTCTTGGCCAGTGATTGTGAGATAAGTGTGTTGTGATATAAGCATGGACCTTATACTGATGAGTGAACTTAAGATTAGTTTTCAGAAAACCAGTCAGTTTGGGGTGGGGAGGGAATGGGGAAATGGAAAAATGTAAACGCTTTGTAAAT
This sequence comes from Carlito syrichta, assembly GCF_000164805.1. NCBI lineage: Eukaryota > Metazoa > Chordata > Mammalia > Primates > Tarsiidae > Carlito > Carlito syrichta. The sequence continues at coordinate 502,588 of NW_007249797.1, read as the reverse complement.
GGAAAATTCAAATTGTCTCTACAATTATATGGGTATGTAGTGGAAAAAAAAATAGAGGAAAGTATATGTATATATATGTGTGTATATATGTACACACACACACACACACACACACACACACAAACTTAAACCAATGAAGGAATCTATTTAATACAGAAGTATGAAGGAGGGATAAATATATCAGTTTGGTGAAGCCTATGGAAAGAGAGAGAAAGTCGAAAGAGAGAAAGTTGGCAGACCAAGGCTTTAGGTAGAGACAATGATTGCCTGTGCAAAATCTGAAGACAAGAGAGACTTTGCCAGGGTTAAGGGAATGGAGCAACTATCAGTGCTAGAGATGAGAGATTATCAGGGTAAAATAATGATGACCTTTATACTGGAAGCTTTTAACCCAAAGCTTAGCATAGAATAAACATAGATGTAACTGTATAATTCACAACAAACAAATATATAAATAAATAAGTGCACACAATACATACCACATTTTGTTGTTAATATTTTTGGATTTTTTACAAAAGTTTCTGATTATGTGGACAATGAGTTAGATAAAATTCTCACCTAAAGCATCCAGGAAAAATAATTTTCAAGGAACTAGGAGCATCTTAGTAAAACTGTGTTGCGTGTCATGATCTTTTCCTGCTCAGAGTTCATGGGTACTTGCACTAGCTGAGACCCATCATTATGATAATGGAATATCAGTGGACCGAGAAATGTGCACATCCTTGTTAGTAGAGATTCCTGGCCAATAGGATCCAGGAGGGTAATCAACTGTTTTGTTTTATTTTCTTCCATTTAATATTTTGTTTTTAATAGCCATACCAAGGGCTGCCTTAGAACCAAGAAAAATTTTTGAAATCTACTTTTAAATGCAAAGCACATAAATAAATAAATTAAAAATAAATAAGATATGCTTGGGGGCCTATTTTGATTTGTTTTTAGCCACAGTGGTAGCTGGTTTTGTTAGGATCTCAAGAGACAGTGAATGGTGAACACACGAAAGCTGGCTTTTAAAGTTTTCCTTAAAAAGTCCTCAGTGATGTGATGAAATTGCTTCAGAAGAGGATGAATCTCTTCAGAAAACACGGCAAAGGTAAAGGGGAAGAAATCAAAGCAAAAGAGAAGGGAAAACATTATAATAAAAGGCTCATATGTTAAGGAATGTCATTTGGGCTTAGGGGATGGAATGTGAATGGAAAGGAGATGAAATGGAGGAATACTGAATACTCCATAAAACAAAGGGCCTTTGAAGAAGGGACTGGCATCCTAAGGAGTGGGTAGCTGTTCGCTTGAGAAGGAGGCTTTGCATTCCATCCAAATGCTCATTTAGACCAGATGAGATGAGATAGTAAAATAAGATAAAGAATTTACTTCCATTGTGCTTATTGCATATGGACTTTTGTATTAACTTTAAATCTCTCTCTCTGTCACAGAGGAAAAAACCCACCCTTAAACTATACGTTAGAAACTGTAATGTGATTGTGGCATTGAATTTAAACTCTTGAACTGACTTTCTGAGAGATCCTATGTGGAATCAGGTTGTATTTCTTCCATTTCAATTCATTCTCTTCCTTGAAAAATGGCAGGGACTTGTGAGATAGGGATCTGGCATGACTAGTTTCCCACAATAAAAATCACAAAACCTGGACCTCACTGACAAGATGGGATGTAGTGAAAAGACTGGCCAAAGTCGGCTGTGACCAACTGAGACCAAGATGGTGTCAAAAGTTACCTCTGCTTGTCCTTTTTGCTCATTATATACGAACTATAATATATTAATGCTAGATGACACTCCTACTAATGCCATGACACTTTACAATTACCATGGCAAATCCCTATAAATTTAAAAAGGGGAGGAACCTTCAATTTGGATAACTCCCCATCTCTTCCCTGGAAATCCTATGTATAATCCACCCTTTGCTTAGGATATAATCAAGCGATAGCTATACAAATAACACCTCAGCGACGCATGGCTCCTGTTCTTCCTATAGACCTGCCCAGGCTGCTCTGACTGTGGAGTAGCTTGCTCTCTACCTTTCAGTAAACTTGTTTTCATTTTCCACCTGAAACCCCCGTAATGCACGTGGGCTATTTAATATCCTACTTAATGGCTCATGCTTAATTCTTACCTGTACAAAGCCAAGAACCCACTTGGCTTCTCAGGTCAAACCCAATTCTGGAGTTAGCCTACATCATGCATGATTAATGCATGAATTTAAAACCAAGTTTGAGAAAAATAGGTGAAAATGTATAAACACTTTGTAAATAAAAATTTGAAAAAGCCTCTGGTTTCCAGTTCCACAGACCATATAGCAATCTGAAAATGCTTGAGGGAATGAAGGAAAGGAATTCAAATTTTACATATGCCATAACGACAACTCAAAAAAAGAGGAAATAATGATATGGTAGAGATAATGACTAATTTTTCTTTGTGTTGTTATATTGTATACAATTTAAAAAAGACAGTAGAGTAAAAAATAAATTGTTTCACAGTGGTGTTTTTCTCCTTTGGTTGGGCAAGTCTTCATTCCATCCACAGTTGGAAAATATACAGGTGGCCTATTTCTTACACTCACCATTTGTCAGAGGGAACCTATACCCTGACACAGGAGAGATGAGAGTCTTTAGAGAAGAATCTGGGGGGAAATCATGACTTATCCCACTAGTATATACTTATTTCTGTTAACAGCCCCTCTATCCCTAATTTCAGTACATAATTAAAGCCTAGATCATACACAAAAGATTCCCTAAGGAGTATGTTTTAAGTAACTCCAGGAAGATATATTTCCAAATATCAGTTATTGGGAAGTTATTCCTCTTTTAAAATGAAAATAATCCTGAGAGTGATAATCTGATGTTAAGCATACTTTGCTTCTAATTAGTTTAATCTAGGTCTCTTTTCCAGACTTCTGCACCAACTGCCGTCTGACTTCATTTGACTTCGCCCCTCTAGTTCTAACACTTTCCAAATCATCTTCTACACTGTCACTAGTTCTCTTTCTAAAGCTCAGATTAAGTGTCTATTTGTATGCTAAAACACATTGCCTAGAGCAAATTTTCTTTCAAATTGGGGTCACAATTAATTTGGTGGATCACAGATCTTGGAAAATAAACTAGAGTAGAGTTAAATAGGATAGAAAATATCAGTGAAAACAAACAGAAAGAGTTAGTTTTGTTATGTGAATCTTCTACTTTAATTTTTATATATATACAGAAGGTGCCAAAATATATACATATTTTAAGAAAAAAACTGTCTTTACATTGTAATACTCAATTTACACCGATAACAAAAGATGAATACAAGTCATGTTTGACTTCTGCAATTATAAGAGATGCTCAAAGCAGTTACCATCAGTATCCAGACATTTCTGATTTTAGCGAGCTAAAAGTAATACATAAATAACATTGCCTAAAATGCGTACACATTTTTTGGCACCCCCAGCATTTGTACTGGGCTGCATATAAAAACATTTCTGTTTTGCACATTGTGACTGAAATTTTGACAGCCATTGTCCTATAAGTCTCAGTTCACATTCAGTGTGGCTTGCAGAGCCTTTCATAATTGTCCTCCTTTCTACTTTCCCAACCTTGCTTTCCTGCTTCCCATTTCTTTAAACATATTATTAATAACTCTCTGCCCGAACATATTTTTATGCCCTGGTGCCTGTGTTCCTGCCACTACTCCTTTTCTCTGATGAACCTTCAATGCCCAATTCAAATATTACCTCCTCTGTGCTCCCCACCAGGCAGAATTAAGCACTTGCTGTTGTGTTTTGGATGTGGCTCTCTCAGAGTACTTAACACATTCTGTCGTATTTAGTATGTCTTCTCTGCAATTAAAATGTCCTCAGATAACAACCCAGTATAATGCCAAACTCTCAGCGTCCACTGGATAAATGAAACACAAAAACAAATGAAATAATAACTTTTGTAAAGCATGGAAAAGAGATTTTCACTTCATAATTATGGGATTATGAGAAAATCTTGAAGGAAGAAACAAGATTAAAGCAGTGGATTGGGAAGAATCTTCCACCAGCAAATAGTGGTTGAAAATTCCACATAGGAGTAAGGTGTGAAGGGGATAAATCATAGACTGTCAGCTCTGAGGGTGAAAAATTTTTCATGAACAACTCACTAATTAAAAGAAAATCCAAGTCAAGAATATTTCATGACTTTCCAATATTTTCACTGAGCAGTAACACAAACATCCATAGCGTAATTGGTGATAATTACTAATGGACTACCCAATAACTCTTATTATCTCAAATATTTTGTCAAATTTTCCTCAGTGAATTTACTATTTCTTAGTTGCTAATGTATTCTGTCTACTTTTCTTTCCAATTTTTATTATTTTTGGTATAGGACATTCATTTTTATTTCAAAAATGTAATAATTTTCTGAATTTCACAGTTCATTGCTCATGAGAAAGAAAACTGTTAACATAGGGTTAACCGATAATCATTTCTACACCTGACAGACTACAAATCAGAACTTAAGTTCACTAATATCTGCATTTATTTCTCATTAACACAGTTCACTAGAGATTTATGTGTTTATGGGTTTTCACTCTGTCACTGAAATGTGTTATTCTTTCCATTCCTTGCATATTGATAATCATCAGACCTATGGTTTATCTAATTTGAGTTGAATGAAGCAGAACTAGATTAAGTCCAGAGGGAATTAGAATTAATAAGGACAAAAGCCTTGTGTTGCAATTTTATTTAAATAAAAGCATGACATAAATTAGAATATGCTAAGTATTGCATGTAGCTCAGTTCAAACCACTTTAAGGAGAAATTAAAAAAACAACTTTGAATCTTTGATGGAAAAACAGATCTCTTTCTTTTTCTTGATGTTATAAACATTTACAAAAATTATGGCCGCACTTTTGTCTTTAATTTCCTTTTGCATTCTTCATTCACTATGGGTTTCTTCTTCCCCTCATTCGTCTGTGTGGTTCTTAAATTTTCCCTATTTGTTCAGCTCTTTTTGGTGTATCTCCAGTTTTCTTTCTCCCCTCCCTGTTTTCTGTGTACTCCTTTTTTCTTTTCTCTCTTTCCACCTTACAATGTTGTTTAAGCGTGCTGTAAACTTATTCATTCCCCAAAGGCAAAAACAGCTATCTGAGCAACACTTTGTCAGCATAATACATTTACAGAATGCATATTTATGAACCTTTGAGCTTTTATTGTTTCAGAGGGCAAATAAAAAACATGAAAAGTAGCAATATAGTGTTTCAAAGGTCCCTCAAGGAAAACAAAAGTAGCTGGAAATAAATTTGGAAAAAGGTTCTTCTGTAAAAACAGAACCTGGAATTTGTACATACAAAAGTTTGAATAGTAGAAACTATTTTTGCTCTTCCTCCTAAACTAAGACTTAGGAAATTTTAAACTTTTTAATAGGTCTAGCCTCTTAAAGTCTGGAAAATAATAATTTTAAAAGAGGATTGGACATAAACGTTTATAATCCACAGAATCTTAAAACAGCATGTTGCATTTGGCTGTAATAAATAAAGGAGGAAGGAGGGAGACTTAAATGGAAAAGCCCATCTTACTTCCAAATTACAAGTTTGGCTTCCAGCATGGAGTCATATTCTAAATTAGCCAGATTAAAGAGTTTGGGTCTAAAAATAAAAAATCTTATAAAATGCCTTTTGATAGTCTTATTTTAATTGACCTTAGCAAAGTAATTACATTCTTAACTGTATTCTCCAATCCCCTGGAATGAATAGATTATTAATATGTAATACTTGGTGGGGAAGTGGCCAAATAACCAGTCCAGACAAAGTGGGCTAAAATGGAGCAGATAAAGATCTTAAGGATGGGAATTCTGAAAACTTCTCAGGAGAACTTGTAAGCCCTAAATCTCCATTTAGACATGAAGGCCTGGGGGTAGACTTTTCCGGGTCACCTCTGTCCTTCAATACATTCCATTTATTGATGTTGTCAACTTCAAGCTCTCAATAAATGAAGCAGCATATCCCCAAGATCTGTGTCTAAAAAGCATCAAAGGGAAACCTCCAACTTTGAAATTCTGCAGTTTGAGCAGGTAGGAAGAAAGATTGTCTCTGTAGCAATTACCTTGACATCAACCTTTAATCACTAGGCAAGTAGGTCCTGGCTGTAGAATAAACCTAAATGAGGGACCGAGTTCCAAACAGAGAATAAGCTGAAACTAGGCTCTTCTACAAGCAGTGGGGAAATGTGGAGACTTCTTAGATTGAGAACCTTAGTAGTATTTAATTTCCATCAAAAACGTTCACTAGAGAGTGGTACATCCTTGATGACTGTATTGCCATTGTATAGTTTAGGTACAGGTCCATAATAACACCCAGAAAGCAATTTCTTCTGTAGCTTATTCCATATGTGTCTTCAACAATAGAGTTTTCTTGGCTCTACTTCATCGGGGTCTGATAAAATATCTGCCATATGAAAGCTACTTTAAAATGTATGTTGAGCAAATGGATAGATGGATGAAAGAATAAATTAATGAATGGTTGAGGGTCCTGTAGATTACTGTTACTGGGGTAAGAGAGATTATAATATTTAATGATGATAAATAAATAAGACAAGCAAAGTTATAGATGGCTAGGAATGCATAGCTTTATCTTTTCCAGCATTTTCTTTATGCATATAATTCACCCTTTTTCTTAAGTTTCATACGTCACCATCTCTTCAAATGTACCATTTAATAAACTAGCTGTGTATAGTGTTATTCATTATATAGAGATACTTTGTAGAGAATTTTTCTCCCTTTTATTTGTTAATATTGCTAAGTTGATTTTTTGAGATCATCAGTTGGTCAGCATTTCAGAGACTACTCATCAACACTGATGTTTATATTTTCCCTAGATAACAAAGTATACTATTTTTAAAAAAATAGGTGGTGAGTTAAAGATAGCCACAAATTATTTGCTCTTCTTGTCTACAGGTAAGTCTACTTCTCACCTCTTTGAATTAAGACTGGATTTATGACTTACATTACCCAATACAATGTAGTAAAAGTGAGGATATGCCAGCTCTGTGTCTAAGCCTTCAGAAGCTTGACAGATTCCATATTCATTCTCTTGGAATCCTAGGCTACTATGTAAAGAGTTCTGGATACCCTGCTGGAGAGCTCATACGGACAGAGAGAGGTGACCAGTACATTCCCAGCTGTTCCAGTCATCCTGGTCAAGGTGACAGACTTATAAATGAAACCATTTTGGATTTCCAGCCACAGTCAATGATCCTGGATGACTGCAACCACATAAGTGATGTCACGTGTGACAAGAAGAACCACCCAGCTGAACCCTGCCTAGACAGCAGAATAAATGGTTATGGTTCTAATTCACTGAATTTTGGAAGTAGTCTGTTACATTGCAGCAGATAATTGGAACATTCAAGAGCTCTTTTGTGAATATTTAATTTAGCCTTAAAATGATGTCCCCAATTATGTGTTTTTAGCAATGAATCTGCCAACACCTAATGTATGTAAAATATTCATTATAATTAAAAATCCTTATTATCAGCCACATTTCATCATTTGCTCTTACAAGCCTTTAGATTTGTTTTTTATTTTCCCACTGCTCTGCTCAGTAGCTCTCTTTTAAACTTGTGTCAATGCTTCAAGAATAATGCTTTTCTGGAATTTATAACTTAGCCATAAGACTTTGACCTAGGCTGCACCTTGGTATCTAAAGTATCAGAAAGGGGCATTTTTATGTTTATCTTGTAATGGCCTCAGAGAGATGTGTGCTGACCTTATGTCTTTTTCAATGTATGCTTTCTCAGTAGAGCAGCTTTCAGTGTCTGACCGTACCTGAGTTTTATAGATTCATCGGTCTATTTGCCACTCAACTCTCCCATAGCAGTTCAGCTCATTCTGTCTGATATGCTAAATTGAATATTTTGGTGAACAAGCAAGTTACAATTGATGTAATTTTCCAAAGTGAGTGTGCAATTTCTTCTAAGGAACTAGCTTAAAGATGGCTCACATCCAGTGGCTCACATCTATTCTAGGGGAATAAAAAGATTTTTGTGGATGAAGAAAAAAATATCTCTTATGGAGAACTTGCTTAGACAGAGCAGCGCTTTGAGGTCTTCTGACAAAGAGAAGGGTAAGAGTTCTTTCCCTCTGCATACTAAGTTCAGTGAGGGAACTGTAATGGGACCTTGGAGAATGTAGGGTGTGTTCCCTGCCATCATGGGGCATAGTAGAGCCTGATTCATATTAAGGGTCTATAGCCATGGAGTGTGGGCTAACTCTGAGAGTGCACAACATGATCTTCCAATAGCAAGTAAAAGAATATCAGGAACCAGAAGGGGGTCACTCGATTGTCAATCCCTTTTAAAGAGGATCCTGCCTAGTAGGGAAGATTTCTAGGTGCAGGTCTTCAGAAGAAAGAGATGTGGGTTTTCTCAGGAGGGAGTGAAACAGACTAAATGTCAGGAGCAGGCACCTAAAAGAGCTACCCTGTACTTTGCCTGCACCAGGGCCTTGGCCTCCAGGGAAGTCAGGGGGACTGGAAAGAACCTGGGAGAGAAAGTCAACTTTGACAACTGTAGACCAGAGAGCGCAAAGACAGGTTCTAACAGTTCCAGTCAGGCTAGAACTCTCCTCACTTCTCCTTCTTTCTCTTTCTGTGCCTCAGCTGGGACAGAAATATCTGCCAGTGGAGATGAGATGAGAAGAAAGAGAGAAGAGCCATATCTCCTTCCCCATAGTAATGAAAGGCCCACAGCAGGCCCCCGCTGGAAAGAGAACAGTTTTTATTTAAATCAAGTATGAAGTTTTGCTTATTACCAGAGCATGGATACTTTTGCCAGATTTGAGATTGTGCTTTTGACTTACATTGACTGTGGGATGTTCTGTGACCCAAGACAAACCAGAAAAGTCATGGGAGTCAGAGCAGAGAAAAGATTGTTTCCACTAAATCCATTTTAAAAGGGCACAGAGAGACAAAATAAAATTGTGTCATGATTACATTCCATGAAACAGATATATTGTAATTCAATATATTTGTTACATCATTCAATGGATTTTTTTTAAAAATTGCTAGTTTAAAGTATTTATAATCTAATTAAAATCTATTCTTATATCCTTTCACAGTAATAAAAACTTTCTTTATTCCCCACATCTTTACTTTTAAAAAAATTATAATGAATGCAGAGAGTAGGGCACTTTGACATTGTTTGAACAATAAATATGTTTAAAAGCCCACTATTGTTTATTAATATTAGATAATATGCTAACATTTTTCGTGGGATAACCTTGGTCAAAATCTATCATAATCTCAGATCCCAAATTCATAATTAATGCAATTTATTGGTACATTATAGTCAGTGGTTAAATCTGCTTTTATGCATTTTGTATCATAAAGTGGCAAATAGTATATAGACAACATAGATGAGAGAAGCTTATCTTTTTAAAAAATTTAGTAGGAGCTGTCTATTGATTTTGTAATTGAATGTGACTATACATATAATAGTAAAACTTCTTCATGCATACATACTTTTTTGGTACAGATGTAAAGTCATACAATCAACAAGAGGAACTGTCTGATAAAATTCTTTTACTATTTTATCACTACAAATAATATTTTTAATAATAATTTTTCTCCAAAAATTTCTAAGTTCTTGCTCAAGACATGTTATTTTGACTTACAAAAGGAAGAAAAGAGTTATGGCAAGGCTAACTGACTTGCCCAAGGTTAGATATTAAATTGATAAAAGGAAACTAAGTATCCCTACCTGAAAACCTCAAACCACCAGACTAAATGTAAGGTCTGTATAAAATATAAGGGAACAATATAGCCTTTAGGGAAAATGTGAAAGGAGGTGTATACCCCATGGGTGAACTGCAAAGTCTTTTCTGTTTCTTGTTTTTCAGCTTATTTGAGTCTTTATGGAGCTCTAGAAATAGATATATCCAATATGTATCTAATAAAATATTCCCTGACTACACATTTTGGCATACCATGCCTTTCTTACATTGTCTATGATTGAGAGCACAGAACCTATCCTGAACTTTGCCAAGAGAAGTAAAAGAAATAACTCTCTTAGTAGTAAAACACAGATTGATGTCACAAAAAGGAGATTTAAAAAATAAATAGGAAATATGCAGAGAAATTGAAATAATGAGAAAAATAGTTCTCAAAGAATAGTTTTTCAAACACCATCAGTAGAGTCATTTGTGGTGAGGTGGGCAAACATTTAGGTCCTAGTCCTGATGTTTCAGTCATCTATGGCTACTTGACAAATTAATCTAAAATTTAGTGACTTAAAATATTTATGTTATCACAGTTTCTGCCAGTCAGGAATCCATACATAGCTTGGCTGAGTTTTTGGTCTCATGGTCTTTCATGAAATTGCAACCAAATTGCTGGTCAGGGTGGTGTTCTCATCTGAAGGCTTGACTAAGGAGTTGTTTCCAAACTCACTTGTGGTTGTTAGCAAGATTCCATTTCTTGCAAACTGTTGAATTGAAGACCTCAGTTTCTCACTGACTGTGGACCAGAGGCTTCTCTCAGTTGCTTTTCTCTCTCTAAAGAACTCACAACATGGCAACTGGCTTCCATCAGAGTGAAATAGTGAGCAAGAGAGAATGAATAAGATGGAAGCCAGAGTCTTTTTTCAACCTAATCTGAGTAGTTGCATCCTATTACTTGTGCAGTATTTTGTTTGTGGAAGCAAGGTCCTGCCTACATTCATAGGAAGGAGATTATACAAGAGCATGAATACCAGGAGGCAAGTATCATAGTCAACTGCTTACAACATCTAATTCTGCAAACTGATGAGTAATATGAGTTTAGGCAAGCTGTCTTATAGAATAATTTTATCTTCTCCATCTATAAATGAAGGGTTTGGACTGGATAATTCCTAAATTCATTTCCAACATTTTAGTTTCATTGTTCTTACTGCCAGTTTAGTAAAATAGCAATTATGAGTGATGAGGACCAACTAAATGTTAGATACCATGCCAAATTCTGTGAGAATAGTCATTACTTTTGCCCTCAAGTAACCCAGAATCACTTAATATGGTACCCCTTCTCATTGTACTGGGAATACTAGCTTTACATTTTAAACCTAAACACAAATGCTTGATCCAGCATATATTCTGGGACATTCTGGTTCACTCAGAAACACTTTGTTGTAGTGCTACAAGACAATTTTATAACTGATAATAGATTAACACAATAGGGATCAAATAATTCAGGTGTATCTTGCTTTCTGGAATAAATGCATTTCTGATGATATTGAACAGACAAAATTAATTATTCTAGCTAGAATTTTATTAATACTGAGAATACTTTGTTTTAACTTTTAACACACTTAAAAGTTATTCTTTTTAAAAAAGAAAGTGAATATACCTATGGAATGAATTTTGTAATGAAATAGCACTTGTGTGTGGGTGTATGATTCTTAAGAAAAACAGGAAGAATTTTCTTTCTCTGTATATTCTTAAAGGAGAGGGGCAAGGAACAGGAGACAAAATAAGTCTGTGGAAGACAAAATAAGTCTGTAGGGAGACAATTCTTGAAGGCCATTCTTTTCATAATAGCTATATTTTCCTTATTCTTACCCCATCTTTATAAATGGAATCTCAGTTATTTTCATCTCTTTAGTTTTGTTTGTCCTCCATCCAAACATAAACATTCCCATTTCCAAAAACCATAGATTTATATCTTTGTACTATCTATGCACTCATGGGTCCTAAATGGATTGTTATACGCTTGGTCTAGAAACTACTGGAAAGAAAAGTACAGTCTGAGAAGCTATAAGAGGAGTGGTAGCTGTACTGACAAGGAACTCAAACAACAATAATAAATGTTCATTTAGGACATGCTGTGTGCCAAGCACTGTACATATATTCTTTCATTTAATTGTCATAAAATAGTGAAAATAAGTAGGCACCGATATTATGCACATTTTTTTTTTTTTTGAGTTGGAGTCTCACTCTGTCGCCCAGACTGGTTGTCATTTTAGTATTGGATATTGTTTTGTATTAGCCGGGTTGAGTCACTAATTAACAAAGAACTTAATCTCTCTATATAGAGAAAATGCAAATATAGAGAGATTAAGTTCTTTGTTAATCAGTGACTCAACCCGGTTAATCCAAAACAATATCCAATACTAAAATGACAAACTTTCAGGCAAAACACTAGTGAGAAACATTAGATATTTGATGGTAACTCTGCCCCTTCTCCTCTCAGACTCTTTGGAAAGCTTTTTGTCTAAAACTTGTCTACATTTCCATTGTTGAAAACTTGAAAGATTCATTGAACACTTATTAAGCATAATTACATAATTTCACTCCAATCCATATAATCAACCCCAGAAATATTTATTCATTAATTTGACAGATATTTATTGAGTGCCTACACTGGGCCAGGCATTGTGGCAAGATCTGAGGAAGTTAAAATGAACAAGGCAGACACAGACCCTACCTGGGGTACAAACAGAAAAGTGAAATGACATTTATAATACTGTGTGGTAAATACTATGATAGACAAGGCTCAAATGCCTAGGAAACATGGAAGAAGGAATTCCCAAGTATTGGGAAGTCAGAAAAGGCCACTAAAAAGATCATGTTTTTGTTTTGCATGTCTGCAGATTTACATTATCTGGTATATTTTTCTTTGTATGGTGAGTATAGTAGGTATAGTATGTCAGTTAGAATGTGGAATGCAAGTCCTTATGAATTGATCCAATAGAGGTTAATGGCACCTGTTGAAGTTAAGTAGTCATTTCTTTACACACCTGGGACAATAATTTTTTAAAAAGAATTATGAAAATTGTACCTGCTCTTTGGATGATTGTCAGAGCACCTGGATTTCCTTTTACTTGTCACAGAGAATGCCTACACTCCAGGTTTTACCTAGGGACTATAACATTGAACTGTCTTTTTCCTATTCTTTAGATATTTGGTTGCTAGATTATGAAACTTGCCTAAAAGATTTGCAATCTATTAATTCTTGGTAGTTGACAATACACCCTTAAGTCAACTTAATTAAAAAGTCATTACTAGGATAACATAAACTTTTCCCCTGACAAATAATTATTTTCCTGAATGGCACCTTGACCTTGTAACATTGGCTTTCGTTGAAAATGTTTCCAGAATAGGACTTTTGTGACATTGTAGAGTTACCATATCCTATAGTGTCCCTTTATGAGTGAGTATTCAAAGAAGGAAATTTTCTCAGACTTTGAAAAAATTTTCACCCTTAAACAACTGGTTAAATTTTATCTGATGCAACTTTGCTTCGGAGGCTAGGAAGTTCAAATTTACAATATAATTCTAGAAATTATATATTAACTTCCATGATTCACAGCATGCATTACTCTTGATACTGGTTTCATTTTATTTTTCTACCTTCATTTTCTCTTCATTAAGCTTTTTTTGATTATTTATTTTTTTCAGCTTGATTGTATTTTTAAATAAACTATTTCATATCTTCTTTGGAAAAATGTAAACTCATAAGAAAGATTGAATATTTAAATTTTGGGAACAATTTCTTAATTAAATGATATGTGCAAAACTCATAATGCTTTAACTTTATTATAAGCATTCCTGATGAATTTTAAGTTTACTATCTGAAATGACATGATTTTTCCATAGTAACAGAAAGGAAGACTGTGCAGTTATCCCAAATTACAGTAGTCTAAAAATAACTTATTTGTGTTTGGTTTGAAATAAAATTTGACATTTGCTTATGACTGTGAGTTTGTCTGTGTCCTCATTTAAAACAATTTCAGAAAACAGCCTTTAAGTCCGTATACAACCCTGATTTAGAAGGACCTGCAAGATTATTCCAGTAATTTCTATTGCCTTCTGCTTAGCACTTCATCTTTCCTGTGAAGGAGGGAAGTGGACCCTTATTTTATCTGATGTAGCGGAGCAGTCTAAACTGAATCTCTATCTCTTCTTTTCTTTTTCTCTCTCTTTTTCCTCTCTTTCTGCTTGTTACTGGTGTCGTTTAAATGTTTCCTGGTTTAACAGAGAGAATATTTTGGCTTAAAGTTCTTGCTGAGCTGCAAAGTGCTTGCAGTAATCAAGACTAAGACTGAAAAGTATTGAGAAAAAAGCAAGTCTACTTAATTACTGCAAGAGAACTGGGAAGCATCAAATTCATTTTTAAAAGGCACATGAGCAGAACAATTATTTCTCCAGTGTGATTATATTATATTTGGTGTGTGTGTGGTTTTTTACTGTTATGTATATTTAGTACAAAATTCTTTCTATGTCATGCAAATATTTTTAGAAATTAAAATGGAATTAGAATATAATATTCATTGCTATGTGATCAATAAATTGTACACACAACATATTTTCCCTCTATTTTCAAATTGCTTTAATTTATTTACCTCTTTTCACACAGAGTTCATATATTATAAATCACAGGGATGTTTCAGGGTATGACAGACCCTCATTCCTGAGCAGAATGGTCTCTCATGCATAACTTTCTTTGATCAACAACTCAAGCCAAATGAGTTTAGAGTGAAAATAAAATGGACTGTATTTAAACCAGAGAAGACAACAGCATATGGACCGTCATTTAGTGTAAGAGATATCTGTTGTTAGTCTGGTGCTTCATTTTTGTGCTTTGTTTTTACTCTTTATGAAAACTAATTTCTCAATAGGACATAGCCAACAGATTTTAAGCCTTGTGAGATTCAGTCATTCTTCTTGTGGTTCATAAAAATGAAGTTTTGATATGGCTTTTAAAAAGATAAGTGTAAAGACTCTGAATTGCTTTTTTATTTAGTTCTTGGAAAATAAACCAGACTGATATCCATCTATAATTCTAACTTAAAAGATGAATGTCTTTTTGAAGGGATCATCTTTGGCAAAATAAGTGAATATTTATCCACAAAGAAATTTTTGTTCAGAGAAATTACAAAATCTCTTACAAGGATAATCCAATCCTTGATGCTTGAAAAAAATTCCAAAATTTCATGTTGAGATAAAGTGTACTCTACTTCCATGTTATAAGAATGTACTTCCAAAGGTTAAACCCAACTGTAAAATAAGTATCAGTGATTTAGGATGATCTGATGTTTTTATGTTTTTAAGTAGGAATTTATTTTTACTTCATCAACAACTATATATTCTTTTGATTTAGCTAATTTTAGATTAGCTTTTTTGCTAGTAAAGTTAGTTGATATAATGTTTACCAAATTTCCATTAGCCTAAAACATAAAAGGCATCTTCTATGTGTTTTCATTATACTTAATATGAGTTTTGGCCAGAATTTTATTGGAATGGCTACAGTTTGGTTTTATATTGTCACGGTAAAACAGACATTTTTTTGGTTTCAGTAATGGTCATCATCCTCATTTAAAGAAACCACCTAAATATGTAATTACATGGAGAATTTTGGAATAATTTCAACTTTTTAGGTAAATCATACAGCAAACATGTTTAACAAAGATGGAGAGGTTAATTACATATTTATTAGAGATGCCATTTTATTTACAATTAATATGTTTGGGCACCTTAGAGAGAATGTCTTTTGTTAAACAAGCTTCAAGAGTTAAATATGAAGATAAATCTTAACTTGAATAACAAGTATCAGGTCAAGTTTGCATCATTTCAGGAACGTTAAGGTTCATTCTCTTGCAAATAGAAGGCTATGATGTAATCTGTTTGAAATAGTTCTCTTTCTTGAATACATAAAAGATCCAAAAATATTTTGAGCCCTTCATTGTCATGAAACTATTTCTTTTTTCTTTTTGAGTTGGAGTCTCACTCTGTCGCCCAGACTGGAGTGTAGTGGCCGCTCCCGGCCGCCGCAGCCTCGACCTGCTGGGCCCCAACAATCCCTCCGCCTCAGCCTTTCAAGTTGCCGGAATTACAGGCCTGCGCTATCACGCCCGGCTGATTTTTTGATTTATTGTAGAGATGAGGTCTCGCTGCCCAGTTGGGTCTCGAACCCGCGGGCTCAGGCAATCCACTCACCTCAGCCTCCCAAAGGCGCGGGATTACAGGCTGAGCCACCGAGCCCATCTATGAAACTATTTCTTTAGTTTTAGTCACTAATTTTATTGAAAGACAAAGCTGCTTTCATCATAGCTTGAATATATTGTATTAAATATATTTGCATTTAAATATATTTATGTCTTTTGATCAGCACATGTATGAACTGTGACATACTTAATTTTAAAACTATTCTAAATGGCCCTACAAATAGGACTTTACTATTTCCAGTGATTCACTCATCTCATAGTGAGATCTGAATGTTCTTTTTATTAGAGTCTCACTCTGTTCCCCAGGTTGGAGTGTAGTGGCATGCTCATGGTCACTTCAGCCTCAACCTGCTGGGCTCGGGTGATCCTTCTGCATCAGCCTTCCAAGGCATATGCCACCACATCTGGCTAATTTTTTGATTTATTGTAGAGATGAGGTATCACCAAGTTGCTCAGGCTGATCTCGAACCTAGGCTGGTTTCGAACCCCTAGAGTTAGGCAATCCTCTCACCTCACCCTCCCAAAGTGCTGGGATTACAGGCTTGAGTTCTTTTGCATGAGTTTTCACCAACATAGTTTGAGACTATCGTTAACTCCTAATTATTCAGGAATTGATTTTCCAAATTTTTGATTATTTAAGTCATTTGGCTTAACTCCTCATCTCACTTTATCACTGTTTTTGAGCTATCTTTACATTCATCCATCCATCCATCCATCTACTGGATCATTCGTTCTAAGATATTTACAGTGGAATTCCTGTGGGCTAAGTACTATCCCATATTGTGGATCCAGTGGTACCTAAAGCAGACTCATTTTCTCTCTCAAGATTCTTTTATCTAGATGCAGACATTAAATAAGCAATTATATAAATTACCATTGAGGTAGAAGGGGCACAGTGCTCTAAAATAATGAGAGGAACTGATCAGACTGGGGAAAATGTAGAAATAGGGTCAAAGGAGCACCCTAGAAGACTGGTATTGAAGTTTAGACTTGAAAAATGCTAGGAGTTGGTCCAGAGGAGGAGGGTAACTGGTTGACGGAAGAGCATTCCTGGCAGAGGGAACAGTATAAAAAGGGGATTTGAACCTGTTGTACAGAACATGCAAGAGTGGGGAGGGCGGTCGGAGATGAAGCCAAGAAGCTTGATAGTGGCCTGGTGCTCACAATACCTGTTAGAGAGACAGGGAGCGATGGTGACTTCAAGTGTCAGTTTGTTTTGTTTCTCACAGCAGCTCTTTCAGAAGGTTTAGAGGAGAGGAAAGTAAGGGAACTTTGGAGAAAAACACTTCACTAATGGTGCTTTTATAAGGGCTGAAGCAACTGTTCTGGAACTTTGACTTTTTCCTCCTGTGGCAATGGAGTTTCAGCCTCTCCAGTATAATTCTCGTCCTCCCCACTCCACTGTGTTGTGAGAATGTCTCTGTCAGAGAGGAAATCCAAAGATGACTTTAAACAGTAGCTCTGGGAATCCTTATGAATGACTGTGCTTGTCTCTCTTTGCCTCTCAGCATCTCTCTCACTTCTCTCAATGCCCACCTCTAATACTAGACAGTACCAGATCGCTGAGACTGCCCATCTGTGTGATTTCACATTTCCTGCACTAACACTTACTTTCTATGATCTACTATATCAGAGTCCTACTCTCAAATGGTCAGTAATGACTGATAGCAACAATGATCACCTATTGTTTGCTTCCAGGATACCTGTAACAAGTGATGTTTGAATGAATGATATATACTCATAAATGTGTACTGAGATATTTTTCTTTCAGGGCTCTAGCACAAGTGAAGTAAGCTTCGTGTTACAGTTAATGTCCAGTGTACTCACAATAACTCAGTCCCTAGCTTTTTAACTCTGTGTTACAGAATTTTTCAAATTTCTATGAACACCTAAAATGCACATGCCCTTTTACACAGCAGTTCCATTTTTAAAGATATTGTCTTTCAGAAATGCTTTTACATGTGCCCAAAGATATATGTGCTGAAATATTAACTGCAACTTTTTTTTGTAATAGCAAAAGATAACAAGCAAATGAAATGCCCATTAATAGGGGACTACATAAATTAAATAGATTCTCTTTCTATCTAAACTCATAGAAAAAATTTTAGAGGAGTCATACTCATTGTTAATAATCATTATCTCTGAAAATACCTGTGAATCTGAGTTTAGGGTGAAGAGACGGCAAAGGGCTAGTTCTGTAAATTTCTGTATTGTTTGATTTTTTTTTTCAGTGAATAGGCATTATTTTTAAAATGAAGGTCAATAGAAGATTTCCTGGTCTCCATAAAATAGCAGCATTTGAGGCACTGAGATACGCCAATGAGAAAGGTATTTTTGAAATAAGGGCCTCTTCTGGCATCACTTATTTTACCCTATGAGGCAGCCACCTATTTCACCCATGTGTAAGGCTGACCCTGGCCAGAGATGTGGTATGGGAGAACAGACAGAGACTGGCATGGGAACAAAACAGCAGTGAGACTCTATTTGGAGTGCTGAAATTATGACTGCCTGGACAAATACAAATCCCATCTAATGGACTTATCTTTCTTTGCCTTCATTCATGGGAGATAAGACTGTGCTTCCACAGTGCTTATAACTGAAGGGTAGACTGGCAAAATTTTAGGTTCATCAGTGTAGTGAATTTCATAAAACTTGGTCAGTGGTCCTGGGAAAAGGATTTACAGAGTCTACTTGGTTACTTAGGATGGGACTAGTTCTAGGTAGACAGAATCAGCCTCTATGTTTCCCTGCAAAAGTAGAAATTTTAATGAAAACGAAATAATTTTTTTTTAGTAGGGTCTCACCATGTAGCCCAAGCTGGAGTGCAGTGGCATGGTCATGGCTCACTGCAGTCTCAAACTCCTTGGCCAAGGCAACCCTTCTATCTCAGTCTCCTGTGTTGCTGAGACTATAGGGACATGCTACCATACCCAGCTCATTTTTGCATTTTTTGTATTCATGAGGTTTTGCTACATTGCCCAGGTTAGTCTTGAATTCCTGGACTCAAGCAATCCTCTGACATTGGCCTCCCAAATTGCTGGGAGTAATTTTTATTGACTAAATGAGCCAGTGTAAATTTGTTTCAGAAAAACTGGGAAGTCTTTTCTGAAATCCCAGTAGGCTATGACTCTTCATATTGCCTGTATGTCTGCCTTCTTTACTACATGACAAATTTCTTAGAGGCCAAAAGTGCATTATTCACCTTTCTGTCCCTAGCCCTGTGCTTGACACAAGACAGCATGCAGTAAGAGTGAAATATTTGGAACTGATTGAAATTATCTATACTAATTTAGCCTGGTGCAGACTGAAAATATGGTTAAAATAACTTTTAATGATTGGTCAATGTGGAAAAGTTGAAAGAGTGCACAATTTGCTGTAAACCCGAACTAGACTTAGATCTAGTGTATCCTTGACACTTAAAGTTGTACATCCTTGGTCAAATCAAACTACCCAAGACTCAGTGTTCTTAGACATAAGGTGGAGACATTAGTTCCATCTCAGCACTGGAATAGCTATCAGAGATTTTATATATATAGGACCTGCAACCTGGTAGAGACTCAATAAATGGAAATTGTCATGGGGCAGTGAGTTGTGGGGTGAATAGCACAAATTATTATAAAATTACAAATAATGTACCTCAACTTCCTAGCATAAGGCCTGACATTTCTTCCTTCCTTCATTTTTCATAACTCATTTAGTAAAGTGCTGTTTCTTCTTTTTTAAAATCAGTCATTATGGTTTGCTACTGAAGTTTTGGTTTGTAGCAGAATATACACAGTCTGATGGAAGAGGTAGACCTGGCATGGCTGAGTGATTGTTAAACTCTCAGAGAAGACAAAATGGCACCTTGAAGGGACTCTTTACATCCAAGGTGTAATCTCCATCATGGGCATCCCTTGTCTGCCAAGGCTTCAGATCTCCAAAGGACCTCAGACTAATTTCAATTTCATAAACATCTGAGTTAAGAATGACCTTTTGATGCAATAGAAACATTAAAGGAGATTATACAACCAAATCCTCATAGCAGCTACATTCTAAAGTCCCTATTCTTTAAAATGGCAAAGCTGCTGGAATTTTGCCAGTAGAACCCCACCGAAGCAAGGGGCATGAATAAATAATAATTATGGGCATCTCTTTTTCCTTTGTTTGAGCTCTTAGGGGCAAAGGCAGTACCACTGATTATAATAGATTTTACATTTATTTTTACTTTAAAAATAATTTTGTTCTTTCTTGTCTACTTCTTTTAAACTTTTTTCCTTTCATGTATTATCTTTTTGTGTCTGTATAATTTTTAATTTCCCCCTTTCTATCTTTGTTGTTGCTAATTCTCTCCTGTCCAAACATTTCCCCCCTGGTTCTGAGTTAATTTTCATCCTGTTTTATGGGAGAAGGGATATTGGCTGGTTTCTCAGTTATCGTATTCCTTCACTTTTTTTTTTTTTTGCCACAAAATTTTACTTGTGTTTAAGGCTTTTTTGATATTACCTAAGTGTTTTTTTCTTTATCCACCCTCCTCCTTTTTTCCCCTTATTTTAACATTTTCCTGTTGAGACAAAATGATGTCAGTTAACTTGGAGAGATCTTAGGTGTATAACTCATATTCTTTGCTTCTTGACCCTTGGCATGTGGACCGTCTCTCCAGTTTAGTTGAAGATGTCAATTCTGTGCCCATAAAAGTTGTGTGTTTGAAAATTAAGGGTGTAACAAGCCTCAGGGGCAAGGAGACCCTATAAATGTCAGAATGTAAAACAATCTCAGGGTGGTCTAAAAGGCCTGTGTGTGGCTTCATGACCATAGGTTTCCCTCATGTTTGTGAATCTTACTTGGAAAAATAGGAATAGGCCATCCAACTCCCTGTGTTCTTTTCAATATGTTAAAGACAAAATACCTTTGAAATACTTTTCTTAAAATCTTGGTAACATTGCCGTTGTTTTTCTTTATTTTTGGGAGTTCAACTAGCAGTTTTGTCAGTCAAAGGTGAGGTAGATTTTGCCTTCTGACAGCTTTTAAGCATGAGGAACACCCTGGGAAAAGCCAATGTTTACTTCTTTGTTCCCAATTAACCTTGGGGTTTTGTGGCATCCCTCATGCCTGCCAAACAGATTATGGCTCAGTGGTGGTACAAAATTCTGTCAATGCCTATGTATTGCATTATAAACTTGTGTTGATACAGTGGGCGGACCCCTCTCTAGCAGGTGACTTGTTTAGCAGAGTATGTGTTCCCAAGTGCATGGGCACATGGGTGCACACACCACACAGACATACACACACACACACACACACACACACACACACACACACACACACACACATGCATACACACACACACACCTGTGGACATGTGGTCATGGAGCTTACTTGCACTATTCTTTGCACTCTTTACAATGATCAAAAGATGCTGCCTATTTGGGTGTGATTCAAGCAAATGTTGAGGATTTTGTGAGTGAGTGAGAGGCCTTTTTTTTTTCTTGAGCACTTAAAAATTCCTTTTCAGACATAGTGAGACATCATGTAGAACTAAGCATGAAGAATATATGGTATAGCAGGAGATATTCAAACCCAGAATCTCTGGGTCCCTGTCTGATGCTGGAGTCTTTTCCCCTTTGAAATGTCCCTATGTAGATCTTCCTATGCTTTGCATACTGCCCATGACTAGGAACTCATTGTATTGTAGTTTTTTGTTTTGTTTTTTGAGTCAGAGTCTCACTCTGTGGCCCAGGCTGGAGTGCAGTGGCATGTTCATGGCCACTGCAGCCTCGACCTGCTGGACTTAGGTGATCCTTCCACCTCAGCCTTCCAAGTAGTTGGAACTACAGGCATGTGCCACCATGCCTGACAAATTTTTTGATTCATTGTAGAGACAAGGGTTGGTCTCGAACCCCTGGGCTCAGGCAATCCTCTTGCCTCTGCCTCCCAATGGCCTGTATTATAGTTTTAATAGAATGCCAATCTAACAGTCATAGTTCCTAAATTTCTCTTTGGTAGCAGCTCATTTTTTATCCTGAAGTTAACTCAGGAAAGTAAACATTAAAGCTTGAATCTCCCTAGGCACACTTAATTATTTCTGTTCCTTCTTTGAATTCCATTAGATCCCTGGTGTGCAATGGAGATGAGGGGAAGAGACCCAGCCACTTACTGGCCCTGTCATTTCAGTGTGTTGGTGAAAGAAGGATTTTCTTGGGCAGAGGTGGATGTGGCCACAAGGTCTCCTTGCATGGGGGCCTGTTTTCACCTTGCTGTGTGGGGCTGCTTCCCTCTGTTCCTCATTCTTTGATTCCCTGTGGAGTATTACAGAAAACATTCTTCTAGATACAGTTCATCTCTTAGCTGTAAACTTCAGAATATATTTAGCTAATGGCCCTTCTAATGGCATCTTCCAAAAGGGGTTTATAGAGGTAAAATTTTCATATATGTGATATCATGTATTTGGAATTATATAAATAACTTCTTAATATATAATCATTACATAAAATACATATTCTTAAACGGAGTCTCCACATCACTCTTGAAACAACTAGAGTCATCACAATGTGTAATTAGTAGTTACAGGATTAGCACAGAGAGGAGACAATGGCAAGTTGGCAGTTTCCCTCAATTCCTCTTCCACACTCACTCTAAGATCTTCTATTTAGATAGCTGGGGGGCAGGGGGTAAGTCATTCTCACAGTGAGCTGAAATTGATCTTCCTGGATTCTCAACATTTCTTTTGGTTTAGACAGAGTAACTTTAATCCCTTTTCCATGGCCCTTCAAAGAATTGAAGACAATGCCTGTGTTCCCTGCTTCTTCTCTTCTTCACAGGCAAAGCAGCCTCAGTTCCTTCTGTCCTTCCTCTTATGACATAATTTCTAGTCCTTTTGTTTATCATGCTCCCCTTCCCTGTATGTACTCTTCTTTGTATGTTCTGTTGCAGCACATCTTCCATTCTAGATACTGGGTTGAGATAAATATGCTACCACACATTCCCCTATTCTACCCTCATAAAATTAAATTGGGGTGTTCAAGCACAATATCCTATATTTCATTGCAAAATTCCACTTTCTTAGTTGCAAGTTGTCATTTCAACCTAAGAAGTTCCTTTTGAATCCTAACTGAACAATTTAAGAAACTATTTCTGTAAGCCACACATTTGACAGGTATGCTCTCTAGATCTTCATCCAGATCACTAAAGATGATATCAAACAGAACAGGATGTTGAAATAAGCCACAGACCAATCCTGTGGGCTGGAATCCTACCTTCTGACTGAACTTAGTACATTGACTATTCAGTGCCCTTAGAATATGTTGGTTTAACCTGTTAGCTTCTTAACTAATCTTTCTTGCATCCAGTTAATTTCACATCATCTTACCATCAAAGGTATTACCTAAATCACAACAAATGCACTGCTTGAATACTAAATGTCTACCAGGCTTTGAAGTTTTGGGGGACAAGGAATATATGTTAATCATCTTTGTATCCATAGAAATCAGCACATGGTCTGCCTTCAAGTAGATGCTTGAGAAATTACTCTTCAGTAAATATTATGAGAAAGACACTGGTAGAGTTTTTGAAGGATCCAATAAATATGATACAATGTTTGTCTTGGGGAATATTAGGAAGATAAATCTTATGCATGAGTATTGAATTATCCAAGCTATTATTTAAGTACCAAATATGATAGATAGAAGATAGATGGATGATAGATAGATAGATAGATAGATAGGTAGGTAGATAGTAGATAGATAGAGACCCCATTTGGGGTGACTGGAGTGTCAGGAAGGCTTTTTAGTGAAGGGGACCTTGAAGAAATTAAATGTGAAAATTCCCTTCAAGTTCTAAACACTGTATAATTCTAGACCACAACACATGTCTAGGAATAAAAGAGGGAAGAAACCACTCCATCTAGATGGAAAAAGAATGGGATACAACACATTTGGAGGAAAGCACAAGTTGTCAGAGCACTGGATGGTAAGTGATTATATGGTATGTGGTATTTTTCCTGTAATTTCAGGACAAGGGAATAGATTTCTTTCTTGATACCAAGAGCAAGGGAAGATTCCTCAGAATCCACTTTTTGAACATATTTTAGGCTCTGACTTCTTCCTTCTCATAGTCACAACAGCAGTGGAGGTGCATATATTTTGAGTCTTTTATTTGTGGGTCTTAGAATTTCTAACATAGATGGAACTTAAGAGACCATTTTCACCTTTTTTCATTTTAAAAATGAGACAAAAATGAGACAACGAGTGAGAGAAGTTCTGTAGATGTTCCAGGTCACTCAGCACCTATAGAGCCTGAGGTAGACATGTGTCTTTGAAAGAGGACAAATGATGAGCTGGACAATGAGCTGCTTGGAAGTATTTCTCAGAGAGGTAGGGTACTAATGTCTGGGTTTCCACTGGTGCATTGGGAAGTAAATAATCTTCCTGTATATTGTTATTATCAGCTCATTAAGATAGAAGCAAGGTCTTTAAAAAAATTTATCACAATCTTGAAACATTTTAGGAATGCAGAAGATATTTTAAGAATGGTACTGAGTGGAATGAGAGCTGATACATGTGTATATAGCAGAAGACAAACTAACAACACATTGTCTAGTCTTTTGCCCTTGAAACTTGGGAAGAGATTCAAATATACAATGAAAGGAACATAGGTTCCTTTTTTCAGTCAATTAAACAATGTTTCCCCAAGACAAACAGATGACCTTGTGTTTTCAATACAGGCGCTGGAGATTCTAGAAGTAATCAGAGTGTCCTGATACTTTGCCAAGATGCCAGCCTGGAGAGGGTATCAGTTCTGAAGCTGGTTCTGCTAGGAGATCCAGACTAACTCACACAGTTTTAGAAAATGATTTCTGTTAGGATGTATCCGACACACACTGTTCCCTAAGTCAGATCAGGGATGCCCTTTGTTCCTCTGTTGTCTTTGAGTCCCCTTCCTTCATTTCAGCTCACAAATTTCTGAGACTCACACAGGAGCAGTCACACTTAGAAAATTGGCAGAATCCTAAATATCTTAGTCATGAAAGATACTTGCATTTATATATTAGAAATTTCTTACCTGGCTATCTTTTGACAGCCGACTCCTGTTTTAGGGTGATAGCAAAATAGATGATTGACATTAAACCTTGAATTTTTTTTTAAATAAAGAGAATCTGAAATTTGTTTTGTCTACTTTTACTAGTGTAGACACACATGACCTCATTCCTGGTTCTTTATTACCACCCACAGGCTAAAACTCAGACTGTGAAGCTTGGCTCTATAATTAAAGGAGGACCTCACTTCAGTCACAGATTCAACCGAGGCTGAATCGAGCAGGTCCACCAGCTGTGGATTTGCTAACCCAGAGAGCGACTGTGATTGTGGCACGCAGAATTTCTCCCAGTCATTCCCATCTTATTAATGCTTCAGTGTAGCATAAAGCTTCATTCATTATTCATAATAATCCAGTCAGAGGGCACTCAGAGACCTGATAAATTCTCACCTCAGTGACAACGGCTGACAGGGCCTAGGGTTTTATAGCCCTTCTCCTGCCATAGCAAGGAGCTGTGGGCAAAGGTCCAGAATGATCCTCCACTAATGACCAGTGTGATATACGAGCAGCTGCTGATTTCCTGACACAGAGGCTCCTCGGCTGAGGCTCCCACCTGCAAGCTGTGAGCTGGAGATGAATATCTGTCAGACTATAAAATGCAGGAGCAGACCACAATGTGGTATATTCTTGGGCATTAACAGGTTAACTCTGAGAGCTGGAACATAAGCATTAAGCCTGGGAAAAAAAAGAAAAAAAAAAGTCACCACTAAAATCCCACAACAGAGTAAGTGTAAATTTGGGATTGTGTCAATGGGCTCAACTGATGGAGGGTCTCTTCCATTCTGCAAACTCTACTTGTGGTACCCAGAGGGCTGAATAGTCATGATGCTTTCTAGGATACGATAAATCTGTTAATAAAAATCCATAATCAGATTTTGAAGACCATTCATTTCAATCTTCATAAAGGATAAAAATTTTTGTTATTTTGTAAGTTTTTAAAGCCATTTTTGCTATTATAGGGTGTGAGGGAAAAGCTAGTTTCTTTTGTTCAAACCAGACCTACTTTCTTAAAAGTGAATGTATCTTTCTCTTGATGCTATAAACTCCAATTAGATGTAGGTGTAGTTCGTATTTTCCCTTGGCTTCTTGTATGAAGAGTGTCAACCACCGTGAAGACATTCTTAATTCAGTTTCTCCTTTAAATTTTCATATTATGTGTGTATGTTTGGCTCTGTCTCTGAATTTTAAAACTTCTGTAGAGTTTTCTTGACTTATGTAATTTATGAAAGAAAGTGAACCATGGAAAGTAGTTGTTATAATCTTTCTTCCTCTTGTGCTCTCTCTCTTTCTCTTTCTCTTTCTCTCTCTCTTCCTCCTCTCTCTCTCTCTCTCTCCCCACCCCCCTCTCTTTTTTTCAGTGGGAGTCTCACTCTGTTACCCAGGAGTGCAGGGGCATGCTCATGGCTACCGCAGCCTCTACCTGCTGCACTCTGGCAATCCTTCAGCCTTAGACTTCCAAGCAGCTGAGACTACAGGCACACACCACAATCCTGGCTAACTTTTAAAAAATTTTACTGCAAAGATGAGGTTTCACCATGTTGCCCAGGCTGGTCTCAGAGTCCTGGGCTCAGGTAATCCTCTTGCCTTGGCCTTCCAAAGTTCTGGGAGTACAGGTGTGAGCCACCACACTGGCCTGCTATTTCTCACTTTCTCTCTCCACACGTACACATACAAACAAAACATATACATGTATATATAATATACAAATATTACTCTCCGTCGTCAGATTTCTGTAATGAGGGAGTTTCTCCAAATATTCCTGGCCTCTTTCCCTACCTTCTTACTTGCTTCTTCCTAGAGAAGAAAGTGATTTTACTAGTACATTTGGAAGGAGGAGGTCGGCATACATTACTCAGTGTTGTCTCCAATCTCTCCTTCCAAGAGCCTACCTTTCTCAAAAAGCTGCAATCTGGTCTTCCATGCAGCAAGTTTTTCAGGCCATGTACATGAGGGAAGTCCACTATTGCTACAGAACCAAGCTACGCATTCTGACTTAGTCTCTATCTATAATCAAGCTTACATTTTTATTTCTTTGTCCATTACATTTTGTCTTCTATTAAGTTGATTTAGAATTTCAGTGGGAACATAGTAGTAATGTTTTTTGTTTCTCCTTAAAAACCCCACAATCTCCTTTTTAAATAATGACAGTTTAAGAAAGAATTGGTGAGGTATAGTGCAGAATATATGGGACATAATTTTGCCCATTTAGTTGCTAGAGTTGCCACCATAGAAACATCTTCCTAAAAAGTTGGTAGATGTATGCACTCAGATTTAAATGTTTCTTAAATTAGAGTAACTGGAACTCCCCAGGAAAACGGAATTTTAAAGAAAAGTTCTTACCTTAGGGAAAATAGAACTTTGAAACCAAATCTATCTCTAGTCTTCTGTATAGCATTCTAAATGCCATTGTTTCTCTTCTTGTGTATAACCTTTATATGTCCAACATAAATTTATATTTCTTGAATTTTCTTGAGTAGTGAAGGCTTATTTTCTGGTTCGTTTTATACTTTATTTCATTTGGAAATAAGAACCAATGTGAAAAACACCCCAGGGCTATAACAGCCACAACCACAATACCACCACCACCACCAAACGGTTGAACGTTCTTTCAGTTCTAGGGCCTGGAAAAAGATATCTTTTTTTTTCTAAAAGGGTAGCACACTGCTAGGCACATAGAAAATTGCTTAAAAATGAAAATTAATTTTTATTTTCAGAGGTCAATATACAAGGGAGGATCAAGCTTCTCTTTTTCTCATTACTTGTGGTAGTCTCAAGAAATACTATCAACTCCTTTTTTCCCCCCATCAATTCTAAAGAATGAAGAATTTCCTTTTCCCTTGAATCAGGGATAGCCTGATTTTTTTTTTTTTTACCACAGAACATGGCAAAAGTAAGGCCGTGCCAATTTTGAGACTAACTTTAAAGCAGACTGGCAGCTTTCACCTCCTTACTTATAGAAGTCATTTATGTGAGTCCTGTAAAGTTTCTGAGACCACCATACTGTGACGAAGCTCAAGGTACATGTGGAGAAGACATATGAGGAAGCATCAAGGTATCACTCAAGTGAAGGGAACCTTGGACTTTCCAGCCCCGCCCAGCCCATTGATCTGCTGAATGCAACTGAGTAAGTGACTGCAGCTGACACTATGAAGAGAGAACAATTCACTAAATAAGCCCAGTCAACCACAGAGTTATGGGCTGTTACGATAATCATCACCATTGTTTTAATCTATCAAGTTATAGGATGATTTTCAAAGAAAAAGAGGTAAATGAAGAACGGCCTAATTTATGTTTGCTCTCTTTAAAACCTAGCTTCAAGTCTATCTGCTGAAGAAAATATCCCTTTGATCAGGCCAGATGGAGGCTTATTTTGCTCTCTTGAAATGCACTTGAAATGCATCATATTTACAAAGTAACATTATTTTCTACAAAGTTTGTTACCTTTTGTATGGGTTCAAGTTTTAAACCATTAGTTAGGTTATATACTTGTTTAAGGCAAGGCTTATTGTTTTTCCTTTGTGTGTACTTTCTAAAGCCTGAGTTTGTATGTAGGAGGTATTCAGTAAATATTACTATTGACCACTGATTACTTTTATAATTGTTTTTATCAAAAAAGATCTCATCGATTATCACAATGATTGAGAAGAAACTGAGAATAAGTATTTTGACCACCTTATTTATTGCTCTTGTACCCCAGAGTTCTAAGATATTAACACATTCAGTTAAAAATATTTTAAAGTATACTCAAATTTTAGACTTAATACCCACTTGTTCATAACAATTTTCAGAGATTTGGTCTGAGAGTTTTCTTTTTGCTTTCCATTTTTTATACCCTTCCACTCCCCTCAAAAAAGACAAAACTATGTACTCTAGAGAGAAGGGACTAAAGTATAAGGGAATATTATGACCAAGGATATTTTATTGCTTTTTTAAAGATGTCAAATGATACAGTGCAATGAGGAAATCACTGATTTACTCCAATAGCTTCTGGTAGGTTAGTGTTTGTATGAAATTCTGGAGGCTTCTTGTGGAGGAAAAAAACAACAGGACACATTGTTGTGGCACATGTGTTTTAATTCCCTTAAGAATTTTCATAGACTGTCTGTCCCTGCAGTGCCCGAGTAGACACACTTAACAGGGATAATTCTTTTTCACATTCTGTCCTCTTCCTTCATTTATGAGGCCAATTAATTTATTTTAATAAGGAAAACTGCATTCTCTTTCGGTTGGGGGCCCTAAGCCCTCATGGCTGGGAATTTTTGTTTTCAGCAATTTTCCTGAGATTTGCTGGCTTGGGAGCAGCCCCTTTGGTCTTTTGCTGAGCAGGAGGAAATGATGTCTTGTTTGGACAAATTCTATTTCTTCACAAAGTAAGTAAAAGGAGAATGTTTCTATTCTGGAAGCAATGATAAACAATGTTTTAGTAAGAACTTCTACTGGAAAGTTTCTTGAGAGAAAGTGGTTCTTCTCATACGTTGGCGTTAACCTTGTGCCTAGATGATGTAGTTTGGAGAAGAAAACCTTTGAATTGAAGATAAAACTCTGATGCGGGGTAACTTTGTCCCTTAAAATCTCAGTGTAATAGCGATATGTGAGGCTTCCAACTAGACAAGCAAATAAACACCAGAGTGGGAAATGGGTGCTTTCTTGATATATTCCTGACAGAAAGCCGTTTCAGTCCTATGAAGGGCTGAAAAATACTCTAAGCATATGGTGTGATGCATAGACTAGCCTCATCACAAAGCACCTTTAGTTTGCTGTGTTTTCTCTTCCTTTCTTGTTTATTATGACCCAACGTTACAGACTCATCATTGATGGCAGAAGATATACTTTTGTGGGCACTGAGTGGACACAGATTTTCATTTCAAATACCGTAACACAAAAAGATAAAAATAATAGAAATATTTCTTTTTGAAAATCCCTGGGCCTGCCTGCAGGTGCAGAGAGTGCTAGTTTCATTTTATTTTATCAAATCAACTGCAATATCTGGACATAAATCCAAGCTTGAGATCCTTTCATGGCAGGCTATAAGTACAGTTGTTCACACTTTGTGTTTGGGTATGGGGGTCACTTTTTCAACCAATTCTCATTTTCCCAGTCCTTGCCTTGGGCTAATAGTTAGTTACAAAGCTCAATCTCAAAAAATGTCAAACCTAATGAAAAGAAAAAGAAATCATAAAAGAGAAAGATGGCTGCAGTTACCACCCTGGGTCCCTCTCACTCAGCCTTTGCAGATCTATCACCCAGTTAGAAGGACAGGCCACTGCCTCCCCTCCACAGCTCTGGCTACCGTTGCCTCCCTGGTATCACTGGGGTGCTATTCGTCAAAGAACACTTCTGGAAGAGCAATAGAGCAAGACCTGGCTGCTGAGTAGCAAGAGAAATTGAACCATGTTTCCACATTCCTCAGTCTAGTCACAGCAGCACTTATAACCATCACAAGTGTTAAAAGCTGTGAACTTTTAATTTATAGAGCAGATGGTCTTTCTCTTCCTCCTTGCCTCGAAGGCTGGGATACCTGGATTTAAAGGACATTCAATGCAATGGGATTGAGAGGAAGATTATGAGAGCCAGTTAAATTTTAGATAGACATTCAGCTTTCTAACCCAAATTCTACTGTGGTAAAGAGGTTGTCACTTAGGGAAAGAATCCAGTGGAGAAGGTCCTCTCTGAAACAAAAGGAAATCAGCTATAGTTGTTTCTGTCAAGAAGGCAACAGGGTCATAAAAGATTTTTTTCCCCTACCCTCTCTTCTCTTCTTTCGTTTCTTCCTTCTTTCCTAACACATATTTCCTAAATATAGGTTATCTGTCAGGAAGAGCACTACACATGTGGTCTATAATAGTGAGTAAAAATAGAGACAGACCTTGCCCTTGTGGAGCTTAGTTAGGGAGAAACATTGAAGAAAACACTGACAAACACATATAAAACTGTGACTGTAGTTAGTGATAAGAAGAAGAACATGGTGCTATGCAAGTATCAAATAAATTGGGGAAGTGTACAAAATATGGCCACCGAGAACTGCCATGAGGTTCTTCCTGTAGATGTCTTAGTTTTTGAGAACCTCAAAATCAGGCCTAGGAGTGGGATTGAATGGAGGAGATGCATGTGTTCATTGATAAAACCCACAGAGGAATAAGACCTCCTGCAAGTGTCCTCTGTGGTTATTGTGAATCTAGACTCTCTTTCTGCCTCATATTGATCCCTAATCTTACTCTAGTCGAAAACAATTTTTTTAAAGCTCATCCCTCAAGATTGGGCCTTGCCAAGTATCCCACACTTGGAAAGGTAGCAATGATCTGGTAAATGTGAATAGGGATAAAGAATACACACAAAATACAGAGATTAAAAATAATGCTAAATGGAACCAACCATGCTGCCCACTGAAACTGGACTGGATAAAAAAATGTGGTTCATACAAACAATGAAATATTATGCAGCCATAAAGAAGGACAAACATATGCAGCAACCTGGATGGATTTAGAGTCTATCATACTCAGTGATCTATCGCAGAAACAGAAAACCGAGTATCACATATGTTCTCACTCATAAGTGGACCTTGAACAATTAACATAATACTATAAGAAAGAATTTGGCAGTTGCGGGAAATTGCCAGGGGAGGGGAGGTGGTACTGGCGGTAGTGGGAAACTGCCAGGGGAGGGAGAAGCACACCTCATCAACAAGGGTACCTGCGTTATGAACACTTGTATACCTAACCCTGAATTGTACCTCACATCTTAAAATAAAAAATGTTTAAAAATAAAAAATAAATAAACAGAACCACACAAAAATATAATGCTAAATTATGACAAAATAGGATTTGGCAGACTTGATTTATTTAACTAATTTCAATTCTCTTCTATATTTCTGGTCAAGTAGACACAATTCCAAAAGGCTGTTAGTGACTTTAGGAAGTATAGTAATCATTCTTAGTCAGGTTCAGAGAGGAAGCATAGAAGAAAAGATTTCCTAATGTGACAGCTATGATGAGCACTACTCCCTTCTTCATGATGCTTCCTTACACAAATAGACTTCACCTGGTGGTGGTTAGGTGTTCCACATAGGTTCAGAGTGGACAGATGGAGGCCCCACTAGACATGCTGGCTTGTGACTCAGTCCTAGGATAGTTTCCTGAGAGTTAATAGGTGGCCCTTGGCAAGAATTCATTCACTCATTTAACAAGTTATTGAGCATATTGAGCATCTTCTATGTGCCAAGCACAGTTCTAGAATCTGGAGACACAGCAGTGAAAAAAAAAGAAGACAAAAAACACTGCCCTCATGCAGTTTATATTCTAGATAGACCACAAACAAGAACAATAAATTATATATATATATATATATATATATATATGTATATACATATAATTTGTTTTATATATATATAATATGTTAAGTGTTGGCTGCCAGGAAACAACACATTTTATGAATATTTTAACGTTTCTGCATGGTTAGAGCTTTCTGAGCAGATATTATTGCAACCTGGGCTAAAAGATGATAGAATAGCAAAGAAAAGAGAATGATCTCTGGAGAGATAGAGCTGCTTATCTTCTCTTTCCTGGAGCCATTTATTTACATTTTATGGACAACGAAACCAACCTGGAGTCATTTGCTTATACTCTAGGGCAATAAAAACCTAGGGTTCATCCTTCCTACTCTCCAGAGGATTTGTTTACATTCCAGAGCAAATATTACTGTTTTCCCAGAGACATTGTGCCTGCCATCATGTATAAGTTCCAATTTTCATAACTTCTGCATAAACGAGATGACATTAAGTCCTCATCATGTCACCCCGTGGGGAACTAGCACAATATCTGTTTGGGTAGTGAGGTTAATGGCAATACCTGAAGATAGTCGTGTTCTATTCCTAGAACCTGTGAATATTGCTTTATATGGCAAAAGAGTGAATGCTACTGTATGTAAAAAAAATTGTTGTGATTAAGGATCTCGAGAGGAGTTTATTCTGGACTATCTGAATGCACCCAAAATGCAATCCCAGGTAGCCTTATAAGAGAAAGGTAAAGCAATTTTAGAGACAGTCACACAGAGAAAAAAGAGGAGGAGGCATTGTGACCACAAACACTGAGACTGGAGTGATGCAGTTGTAAGGCCAAGAACACATGGAGCCACCAGACTCTGGAAAAGGCCAGAGCAGATTCTCCACTAGAGCCTTCAGACAGATGGGTTGTTGTCTTGCCAACACCTTGATTTTGGACTAATGTCTTTCAAAACTCTGAGATAATAAAATTCCATTGTTTTAAGTCAACATGCTTGTGGTAATTTGTTCCAGCAACTACAAACAACAAATACAGTGAGTAATTGAGAGACTGTCTCTGAGCCAGTCTTATTCTGTTAGTGTGTGTGCGCTTATAAAACTGTATACGTGTGTGTGTGTGTATACACACACACACACACACATATATATACACACACAAATAGTTATGTGTTACTATATATGTTCTATGTATATTACTATATATAGTGACAGCTCAGATCCTTCACCTTTGGGAATTAGTAGTAGTAAGTCATGGAGAAAGCCAGCAAGGAAACTAGGGTTGATGAGGGTTATAATTTTTAAGCAAAGTGGTCACAAAATACCTTCCTGGGATGGTGACATAGAGACCTGGAGAGTTTGAGTGGACTTCCCATAAATGACATCATGCCAGGTTTCTCTGTTGCCGGATTATTTTAGTCCCAATTTGAGTAGCCTTTGTTCCCAAACTCTTGATCCTACAGACAAATCCCTTTTTCTAAATCTTTCAGAAATAAAGAAAATGCATGCATATAATTTAGCTGTCAGTACAACATAAGTTGTCACTAAAGACTGATATAAATACTTGCTTAAGACATTGTATTTTTGGTGTCTAGAATGACCTTAATAATTGCAGCTACTGTACTCCAAAGGAGTGGCAAATTAAATACTATCAGTCATTGAATACAATAATATATAAATTTCTTTCTGCATGTCAGAAAATTCATTTCAGGATTATGATAGAATATGAATTATGGCAATACATTTTGATATTAGGAGAAAGAGGCAAGAAATGACTAAGCAAATACCCAGGAGACAGCTCAGGAGAGTCAGTACATGAATGGGTAGCAAAAGGCACTGAAATGGGTGGAGAGTGATTTCACAGCAGGAAGAAAAACAGTTGAATGAGGACAATGTCACAATAGAAGAGTTTGTTGATTCCACACAGATTTGATTTAAGCAAGTGCTCAGTTGTCATAATTAACACCAAGGTATTTACAAATAGTTTCTGGTCTAATCTGAATGGTATTTTTTCTTCTCAGGGTCCATAGAATACAGGACTTACACATTTACTCTGGATTTTTAGCCATATTAGTAACAATTACTAAGATTGCCTATAGGATTATCAGGAGGAATGCCATCTGTAGTGTTTAGGACCATGGACTGGAGACTTGGAAGAAGAGTGTCATTCTGTAGTAGACTATTGGAGGTAATCATATTAACTCAGCACGCACAGGCTGGGCTTGGTGGCTCAGCCTGTAATCCCAGTGCTTTGGGAGGCCGAGGTGAGTGGATTGCCTGGGGCCGCCAGTTCGAGACCCGTCCAAGTCACTTGGCAAGATCTCATCTCTACAATAAATCAAAAAAAAAAAGAAAGAAAAGAAAATTAGCCAGGCGTGGTAGCGTGCACCTGCAGTTCTGGCTACTTCGAAGGCTGAGGAGGATCACCGGAGCCCAGCAGGTTGAGGCTGCGGTGACCGGGAGCGTGCCACTGCACTCCAATCTGGGCGACGGAGTGAGACTCCAACTCACACACACACACAAAAAAACAAAAACCCAGCACACACAAATGCTCATGATTTGGTGAGAGGGCTCTAGAACCAGATCTTTTGAGTAATCATGTTTGAATATGGTTTTTTCCTCTCCCTTCATCTATAATCAGGTCAGATAATCAGGCAGGCTAAATTACTTCATTTATGTACAAATGATCCTAATGGTTCTTGATCTCTCGATGTGTGCCTGCATACATACATACACACACAACTGCCCACCTCAACTAAAGACTTCCTTTGGGACTGTTGTAATTTGGAGAAAACAAGGCCTTATGATTATCAAAGCGTGTGTTCTTCCTCTATGAAGTTGATAGATACTTCATGCCTAGCTGGAAGTTGCTTTTGGCAAAGCTTATGTTTTAGCTCTTCCGTCGAGCCACCTGTCACAGCTGCAACGAAACTTGTGAAATGCTCTCTGGGAATCATCACCAACTAAATTTATGTTCTCAGAAATTCTGCCTAGTCCAGGAGCATCACCTCTGTGTCTACAATTCTGTTCATTTTTGATTTTGAAGTGGAACCGGAAGTGCAATTTCTCCAGGCCAGTGTGGGAGCACTCCAGAAAGATTTGGACAGCACTTTTCCAGGGAAGAAAATGAGGAGAAATCTGGACTTAATCTAAAAGTACCCCGTACGCTTTTGTAGTATAGTGAGAAGATTTCTGTAATTAAAATGCTATAATTTTCTACATGAGAGTCAATGGAGAAATTGGAAAGACACTAATTTCTTGGCACATGGGCTGAAGTCTTACTTTCTTGTTATCCATCACCTGTGCAAGAAAACACTTGTGTTCCTGCTTTGAAGGCACATTGCAGCAGCGGCAGCTGTTCTCGAGATAACAGTTCTGTGCCAGAGAATGTGTTTGTGATTGTAGGAATTTCAGGTTATCACAGCATTATTCTAAGCACTCCACTTATTAACTCACTAGTTTCTCACAAAGTCTTACGAGGTAGTTATCATTCTAATTAAGTCATCCCCATTTAATAGATAAGAAAACTGAGGCATGAAGAGTTTAGTGACTTACCCAAGGTCATATAACTCGTTAGTGGTAATGCAAAGATTTGGATGTGAATCCATACTTTTAAACACAGCACTATCCTACCACTCTGCTAGGTGTGCAATATAAATACATGTTCAATGCATTAATGAGTTATTGTACTGGGTGTCTTGGTTACTTTAAAATCTGTTTCTTATTCAACAATCGTATTAAGGTTGATTATATAGGAATGCACATTATGCATTCTGATAGCAATTAAAAGAATAGGAATTTCAAAACTGAAGGGTGGTACAACACTGCTGTATTTATGTACAATGAGAATATTACCTACCTTATGGGGTTCTTGTGAGAATATACAACATTACAAAGTTTAATCAAGTGTCTATCACATAATGGATGTTCAGTAAGAGACTATAAAATAAATTAAAAATAGCAACATATGATCAACTTGGTACATTTTATCCATATTTTCTCATAAGTAGATATTCATTTTATCATCAGCTCTGTTGAATACTAAAAAAAATAGGTTTGTACTTAATCAGGAATGTAAGATGTGCGTTCTCCACACCCTTGTCAGAGATTATAACCTTGAATTCTTTGACATACCATTCTTAGCAAAAGCTCAATTGTAAAGAATAATATTTAGAAGTATTACCTGTAAAAATTAGTAAATATTCCAAACTAAGTTAGCATATAGATTTAGCCAGATCATCAGAAATCTGCATTCTTCAGCCATCTTGACAAGTCCTTATAGAATTTAAATAAGCTTTGATGGATGTCTTACTTCAATCTATATTTTGGGACATTACAAATAACCACTATCATTTATATCAATAAATATCATTGCTGTTTTTTCAAATTAACTTTTGAGATATCATTTTCATACAATAAAATGCATCTGTTCTAAGTAATGCATCTGTTCTAAGTAAACAGTTTGACAAATACATAAACTTGTGTAACTACCACTGTAGTCAAGTTATAGAACCTTTAAACTGCCCCCAAGTGTTCCTTCATGTCCCTTTGCAGTCTTTGCAGTAATTCCACTCCATCCCCAGCCCTGATCTGCTTTCTGATACCATAGGTGAGTTTTGCTATTTTTGTAATTTCATATAAATGGAATCCTACACTGTGTACTTTATATTCATCTGGCTACTATATATTTTTGAGATCCTTTCGTATTATTACACCTATCAATAGTTGCTTCTCTTTATTGCTGAGTAGTATTCCATTTTATGGATATACTATAATTAATCAACTCAGTAATTGATGGAGAATTGGGCTGTTTGTGGCTTTTGATTATTATGAGTGATATTGCTAAGAACATTTGTATAGAAATCCTTGTGTGGGCATATGCTTACAATTTTGGTGGCAGATACTGAGAACTGAAATTGCTGAATAGCATGGTAAACGTATGTTTAATTTTACGAAAAACTGCCCAGCTCTTTTCCAAAGGGAATGCATCATTTTACATTCTCCACCAGTGCATGAAAGTTCCAGTTGCTTCACATCTTTGGGGACACAATAGTGTCTGTCTTTTAATTTCAGCTATTTTAGTAGGTGCATGATTGTGTTTTTGTGCCTACTGTATCATGTAGTGACTACGTTATGAGGATCCATAAGGGAATTTTTTTTCTGTTTATTTTCTAAGAATAGGTATGTTTCTCTTGAGCAAATCGTTTAATGTTTTTTTTTTGCTGTTTTTTGTTTTTGTTTGTTTTTGAGTTGAAGTCTCACTCTGTTGCCCAGACTGGAGTGCAGTGGCCCGCTCCCGGCCACCGCAGCCTCACCTGCTGGGCTCCGGCGATCCTTACGCCTCAGCCTTCCGAGTAGCCGGAATTACAGGCGCGCGCTACCACACCCGGCTGATTTTTTGATTTATTGTAGAGATGAGGTCTCGCTGCCCAGGCCGGTCTTGAACCCGCAGACTCAGGCAATCCACTCACCTCAGCCTCCCAAAGGCGTGGGATTACAGGTTGAGCCACCAAGCCCGGCTCTTTAATGTTTTTAATGAACACTAAATTATGTCATTATTACTTGGCTATTGAAAAGCTGAGCCAAATTACAGCCCATTCTGGAAAATGTGGTAGACCTTATGCAGATATTTTGTGAATGCAACCCATCTTAATATTATCCTTTCCTTAACCTCAAACTTGTAATGATGTCATCTTATTGTGTCATACTTTTTTTCAACCAATTTTCTTAATTAAAATAATTTCTTATATCCTACAAATTAACAATTCACCTCAAACTAATTTTTAAGAAATCTAATAATGTCTTTACAAAGTCTAAAATTATATCAGATAGTTTCAAAGTAAAACAATTAAATTTAGCAGACATTTACTAGATTCATTCTAAGTGTTAGTTTGTAGAATACAGAGGTTTAATTGACTTGGGTCCTCATTTCACTCAGTTCACAAATTGGTTGTTACAAAGAATTTGGAACAGTTGAGGAATTGGGTCAGGTAATATGTAACAAATGAATGAGTTGAATGTAAGCAGAGTTTGAGATGTATTTTGAAAGAACAAATGGTTTCATGAGTGGAAAGAATTTCAGATTCCAGAAACAGTAAACGAAACTTCTTATTGGAAGCCTTCTTTAGAGAATTCAGACACTGTTTTGTCTAAATCATTTTCTTGGAAAGGCATGAAATGCTTTTGTTTTTCATTTCCATTTGAGAAAAATATGTTCTCCTTCCACATTGTATAGGAATATAAATGTGAGAAATTGAGAGGTAAATATGAAATGTGTAAAAATTTAAAATAAGAACTTAGGCCAAAATTGGGTTATAACTTTTTTTTTCCTATTTTTATTTTAGATTCAGGGGATATACACGCATGTTTATTAAATAAAAATATGGTGCAGTGGTGGGATTGGGCCTCAGGTGGCCCTTTCCCCAGATGGTGAACATTATACCCAATAGATCATTTCTGAACCCTAATCTCTTTCCCTATCTTCCCACTTATTGGTGTCTCCAGTGTTCATCATTGTGGCCATTTGACCCAGCCATCCTACTACTATGGATATACCCAAAGGAAAATAAATCAATATGTTAAAAAGATATCTGTACTCATATGTTCATTGCAGCTCTATTCACAATAGCAAAATCAGGCAGCCAACCTAAGTGCTCACCGACAATTGACTGAACAATGAAAATGTGGTATATATACACCATGGAATACCATACAGCCATGAAATAGAAGAAATCATGTCCTTTGCAGAAACATGAATGGTGCTGGAGATCATCATCCTAAGTGAACTGACTCAGAAACATAAAACTAAACACCACTTATATACAGGAGCTAAATGGCCATAAAGATTACAACTCTTAATGGTGATAATGTTTAGTTGCTATAGATTCAGTTTAACTTAGCAATATGTACTACATGTTTGCTACATGTCAGGCACCCCAGGAGATATTTTGGAACAAAAGATGAGTGGTGAATTGTGCTTAGCCTCTAACTTCAACTTTTACTTTCTACAAGGGGGAAAGAGATAGGTAAACAGGCAAATAAAATATAATGTTATAGAAACTGTGATCCAAATCTGTTTAGAGAAGGATAGAATTACAGAAGAAAGGTTGGTAAGTTTTGCTATATATCATCATTAAAATATGCTCAAAATTAATTCAAACATATGACTGATTTAAGGACTTACTATGTATTCAGCACTGAGTTAGGCAGTGTGGAAGTACAGCAAAAGCATAGACATAGTTTTTGCAGTAAAGGTATTTAGAATTTGGTTGGAAAGGTTAATACTATAGACACATGAAAACCAGCAAATTTCATCCTTAAAAGTACTGAATTCCATATTAACCAAATGCAATGCTGAGGTTTTACTTGGATTCTGATTTAAATAAAGCAAGTATAAAAATATGTTATAAGAAACAGAAAAGACTATATAGAATGCTATATTTTATGTAAGAAAAGGGAACAAATATAAACATTTATATCTGTGTTTGTATTTCAAAAGGAACAATGAAATGATAAACCAAACTTTAATAAGATGGGTTATCTAAAAATGTAGGGAGGGAGAGTTAGAAGCTAGTGCTCTGTGCTTTGTTTTACAGCTTTGATATCCATTTGGAGCCATTTAATGCTTTACACAGTTCAATCAAAGCAAATCAAATAAAAAACAAAGAATCTTCTCCAAATTAAAAATGAATGGAAACAAAGGAACATAACTGTATACCAAACTTCCAGAATAATTGCACAGGGAAAAATTATTTCAGGTTATTTTAAAACATAATATTCTGACTGTACAACATAAGATCAAGAAAAAAGCAACAAGAAGTCTAAACTATAATCACAGTGCTTTCCAGTAGTCTTGGTATTTCAGAATAAGAGGGAAAAGACCAAATATAAAATAAAGTATTTAAGTAAAATCTCTAGAATAAGTTAGAATAAATATTAGAAAAAATTCAGGATCTTTTATTGTCTTTATTAAAAATATGTAGTTCATATTTCTGTCTATTGAAAAGGCTGAGAATTAGTAACAAGTCTGTAGCCATAAATACCCATAATGCAGAGATTATGGTTTCATAATATGATTTCACATTAAACGAAACCAAGAATTGTTGAAGGAATGGGTGATTCCCAACCAGGAACAGGCAGTGGATAAAATAAGTCTCCTTGATAGCAAGGAAGTCTTCAAATACTATTAATATCATGTAAACAAAATAGAGCAAAACAACAACAACAAAAAAAACACATGAGCCAACTTGAAGGAATTCTTAATGGCCAAAGATGAAATAACTTAATCATCAAGAAGAAAAATGTCTAAATAGTCTCAATCAAATTCAGCATATAAAAGTCTATAAATTTATAAGAATTCCTAAAAACAAAACAAAATCTAATTAGCCAATTTTGGTTCTTGCTGGAGCATCAACTTACATGATGGAAATGATAAAAGAAAAGTTTCAAACATTTATATTATCTTTTGTGTGGACTGTTATTCAGGATAAGTTAATAAGGTTCTTAGTTTTAGAAGAATTGCAGCTATAATAAAAATAGAGCACTAAAATAAAAAAACTAAAAATAAACTTAATATGAAATAAAAAAATAGAGAAAGATGATAGGAATCTTTTGATGTGATGCACTAAGCCTTACACAGCATAATCTTTGAAGTCATTTTTCCAAAAAAATAGCGTGAATCCAATAAAATTTCTAGCTATAATGAATAGTTTACAGGAAATGCAAGGTCTAATGAACCATGTTAAATAACACCATGAGGACATAATCAACCAAATTCACAATGTGGAAATTATTATAGGGTAAATGAGCCACTTTTTCAATAAGTAAGTATTAATTAAAAAGGAAGGGACCATTACAGACTTAAAGAGACTTAAGAGACATATTAACCAAAGGCAATGTGTATATTTTGGGTTCTGATCCAAATGGGGAAAATTGAATATATGTATTAGATACATTTAAAAATTACTATAAGTTGGGGTGTTTAAAATCACACTGTAGAAAAAATATTTTATCTGTTAAAAAAATAGAGTGTGGCTAAATGTTAACAGCTGTGAAATCCTGGTGATGGGCATATGAAGGTTCAATATACTGTGCTTTCTACTTTTCTGAATGTTTTAAATTTGCCATAATCCAAATCTGAAAACAAGTAAAAATGATGTTAAATATCTGTATCTACTTTACAACTATAAACTCATGTAGCAATGGATCATTTAGTGACCCTCAAACTGGTAAAAGTTAATACAAAATAATATTCAGTGTTGATGAGTATGTTGCAAGATGGTATTCTCTCTTACATTGCTAGCAAAAATGTAAATTAAATTGTAAACAAATAAACCTTTCTGGAAAGCAATTGGGAAATATACATTTTTTAAATGTTCATACTTTCTCTGTGTAAATAAATGCTAATACATGCTTCTAATAGTCACTCATTTTCTTAGCTCCGTTTAGTTACATGTAGGATTAGAGGAGCACCTTATCAAGTCAGATTTCACTAATTTAAAATCTGCAAGATGTCAAATACACCAGGCTCAAATGTGCTTTTCCCTTGTATATATAGGTTTAACAAGCTAATCTATGGTTTCAATAAGGTGACAGCACTTTTTAAATTTTAAAGGCAAATAAGCCTAAATAAGCTATTTTCAATTGTAAAAGTTATAATGCTAACATAAAATACAATTAGAATTTGATACTATAAGAGTTTGGTTAATTCTTATTTTTGTTAGAATAAATGTATTTGAAAATAGAGGAATTTTATTTCTTTCTAAACATTTTGTAATGCAAAAGAAGAAGCAATTTAAACTTTTAAGAAATAATTTGCTTGTCTTAAAGAATGCCAGGTGGGAGGCATTATTTGTTTACATAAATCTAACATACTATTTAATTTTTCCTGGCATCTGTTTACTCAGATTCAATCACTCTCTTGCTAGAATCTTTTCAAAAAGGCAAGGAAGACAAGAGAAAGCTATATCGCATTTATTTCCCAAGTTGCAATAAGAAATGTTGACTCTGCTCTGTTGCACTGTTAAGAGAATTCTAACCACCCTCAATCTACAGTGACATAAACAGGTAACTTTATTCGTTTTGCACTGTGTTTTGAATTGTATGTCATTGCTATATTCAAAGTCTTTTTATTATTCAGTAGTTGTATTCTGGATATCTTTCTTTTTTCTCTGATTCATTTTCTCTTCTTGCTCTTCTTTTTTATCTTA
Source organism: Carlito syrichta (assembly GCF_000164805.1). Lineage (NCBI taxonomy): Eukaryota > Metazoa > Chordata > Mammalia > Primates > Tarsiidae > Carlito > Carlito syrichta. The sequence continues at coordinate 460,091 of NW_007249797.1, read as the reverse complement.
CACTTCCCACAGTGGTAGCAGGAAACAGTTCACAAGGGAGGAAAGTTATTCTGTTCATTAAGCAACCTCAAAAAACAGAGAAAAAAGTTTTCTTCATGTTTCAGACAAGAGAATATCATTCTGCCTTGGGTAAATAAAAAAAGGAATCCCATAACATCATCTTGTGTTTTAAATTTAAAGCTGTGGTTAATTTTCACACTAAAGAACTCATTTCTCTAATTTTAAAGGTCTACAGAATTGGGTAAAACCAAGAAATATTCTTAATAAACATGTCTATATTTTGGAGTTGGAGGATTCTCATGGGTTGTGTTCATTTTAGAGTATTTTAAAAAAGCATTATGAAAAGACAACACAATATTCATACAGCTACTCTAGAGGGAGCTTTTCTATACCAAGAAAGTAGTGCCTTTTTCATAAGGCCTAGAAACAAAACTAAACCTTGGATTATGCTTCGGCTGAGGCCAGAGTAATGAAATGAAAATAAGCAGGTCATCACAGTAGTGACATTCCACTAGAAATGTTACCACATCTTGTTGAGATATACAACAAAGACAGCAGGTTTGCATGTGTTATTCACCTGCTTCCTATAGGTACTGTGAACTTCCTGGGACTTTTTGCATTTTTTCCCCGACATTTTTCCTTCAGTATCCTTTTTGGAAACTAAGCCTGAAGGGAGCAAATTTCAGAGACTGTGCGAAAGTCACTAGAGCCAGGAGTAAAGCAAGCCCATTCTAAAATGCCAGCCACAAGGTGATGAGGTGAGTCTCATGAATCTGTAGGTCAGGTCGGTGATCTCTTGCCTTTGGGCTGTCAGATAAATTTAGAAACATGAGAATTCTGAGGAATGCTGATCGAGTGTCTCCTTCAACTCCCCATTTTGAAAAAGAAAAAACAACATACTGACTGCTATCTTCGGTGTTAAATAGGTAAAGTTTTACTTTGTGACTCTTCACTTTCACAGAATGGTTCCTCCCTACCCCGGAAGCAAATGGAGACTCTTCTTCATCCTTGTGCCCAAGTGTCCCTAACTTCCTGTTCCACCCCTCTACTCATTGCCTAAATTTTTCCCTTTACTAACAGTACACACTAACTTGGAATTTTTCCAATATGAAAGCCAATATAAAAACAAGTCAATAAGACCAAATCCCACCACACAAATCATGTTTCCTTTCTTTGGCAGGGTTATTAAGCTTAAGAAAAGAAAAATAGTTTAAACATTATGTTTTTCAGATATAGATAGATAAGGTGGAGAAATGCAAACTAAATGATAATGTAGTCAATTAAATTCACAATTTATTGAACGCTACAATGGAAAGCTTGTTGATGAATGGATTTTTATCCCCTTGGATGAGTCTTCCTAACATCACTACAATTCTGTACTCTTATAAGTTTAGTAAATGTTTTTATTAATGACTTCAGTGAAGATAGAATACATTTTATAATATATGAAGCACTGTTTTATGTTGGCATTGTTTTAAGTCCTTGACATCTATGAAATCATTCAATTCTCATTTAGTCCTGACAGTTAGATATCACCATTTTATGTATAAATGTTTTAACCACTCCTAGAGAATCCTTTAGATACCATGATTCTCAACTAGGAAGACGAACAACCGGAAAGAACTAAGCGCTACTGGTCTATGGAGAGACTTGACAGCAACATCTCTTTCTTCTGTGACGGTTAGAGATAATGCAGTTCACTTGACTGTCCACATGTGAACATTTCTCCTCTCCTTATTTCACATGTGTCTCTAGAAACTATGCATGATTGAGATGTGAAGTGCTGGCTCTGCAAAATATTACCAAAGCAATCTGTGGTAATATGAAGCTGTCTTGATGCCTACCTCAGAAAAATAGAGCACTACCTAGACAGAGCAAAGAATGAGGGGTGTTGCAGAGACGGGAGGGTAAAATTAGGGCTTTCATGGAGATGTTGAAGTCTGGGGCTTAGTTAGGCTTGTGTAGGGATTATAATAGCTTATAGTTGGCGAACATAGGAAGACAAAGATTCTAAGGCAAAGAGTTCAAAGAGTTTTGAGTTATCAATGGTCATTTGACGTCTCTTATTGAAAAATTGATGAATCTTTAGGAAGTTTGTGGAATAAAGAACAAAGTTATTTACAATTTATCTTCCAGAGCAAAAGATTCCTGGAGTGTTAAAGTTATGCTGATGTAGATGGTGAAATATTAAAGTCATGTCTCCTTTCACTGCTGCGGCCACAGCCTTGAGTATGCTCAGGCTTCACAAGAGACTTGCTTCTAGTGTCCTATGCTGTGGCAAAAAAAAGTCTGGTTGGATCCCAACGATGCCAATGAAATCGCCCATGTCAATTCCCGTCAGCAGATCCAGAAGCTGATAAAGATGGGCTGATCATCAGCAAGTCCATGACTGTCCATTTGCAGGATCGATGCCAGAAAAACACTTGGCCTGCTGGAAGGGAAGGGCAGGCACATGGGCATAGGTAAGCGAGAGAACAGCCAACACACAGATGCCTGAGAAGGTTCCGTGGATGAGGAGGATGAAGATCCTGTACCAGCTGCTCAGAAGACACTGTGAATCTAAGGAGACTGACAGTCGTGTGTATCACAGCCTGTGCCTGAAGGTGAAGGAGAATGTGTTAAAAAAAACAAGTGGATTCTCATGGAACATATCCACAAATTGAAAGCAGACAAGGCCCTTCAGAAACTCCTGACTGACCAAGCTGAGACCCTTGGGTCTAAGACCAAGGAGGCATGTAAGCTCCAGAAGAGCACCTGCAGGCCAAGAAGGAGATCATCAAGACTGTCCAAGCAGAAGGAGACCAAGAAATTATGTTCCTCAACTCTTGTCTGTACATAGTGGTCTCGGTAATTACGTAGATCAATCATGTAAATAAAATGGGCCTTTATCTGCTTAAAAACAAAATAAAGTCATGTCGATATACACAGCAAGCTGTGTAGATGGTTTTGATTTTTAAGCCCAACTTCCTATGATTTTGATTTTTAAGCCCAACTTCCTTTATTGGAGGAAATAAAAATATAAACACAAGCACAAAGTATGCTTAGACTTGAATAAAAGCTTTAAGATGAAATTTAACTAGTCAAATGCAAAGTTAAATAAGCTGTGCTAGTATCCAATGAAGGTGATCTGACAATACTATCGTGTTGGGACTGGGGAGGAGAGAACTCAACCAAAAAAATCTTACTGCTTCATTTGATTGCAATTCAGAAGAAAAGTCAATAATGTTTGGTGACTTCATAGGGACCAGTTCATTTTGGGTTGGGACAATGACATGTTATAGAGTGTGTAAAATAATAGCCCAGCACCCAACACCAAATCTGTTTCTTGTTAATTAATCTACCCATCCATCTAGTCATTAAGCTCTTAAATGAATGTGCAGTTAAAGCCAATTTGGAAATATGCAGTTAAAGTCAATTTGGAAATATTGCCTTGGAGCTTTTATGTTCTTCTTCACGCCAAAAGACTGTCCTTTTTGGAAGAGAAATAATTAAAAATGGCTACTTAGTGCAGGCCAGAAAGTAGCAATTGGGACATATAAAAGAAAGAAAAAAAAGTAAGATGTATTTCTATGTTTGATAGTCACTCATTGATAATCACTTAATGAAAAACATGGGTCCTGCCTTTAACTAAACTGTAAATTATGTTGCATTTATTATAGCATGATCATATCTTATACAGGTTTAGCATGTTGCAGGTGTTCAATAAATGATCTGTGATAAACTGGAACTGTGATAGAAACTGAGATTATAGTGGTAAACCCAGCACGATCCTTCTGAATATAAGCATTTTATTGGGACAGAGAGATTTGGAAACAGCAATGCCATATAATGTGAAAAAGAAGAATGAATACAAGAGACATGGAAGAGGAAGCACTTAACTATTTTACTCTCTAATGGGGAGGGATTGACATAGCAATAGCATTTCCCAGACCCAGAAGCAGAGGAGTGCTATGAAAAAGCCATAGCACTGAAACAGCATAATATGCTCAAGGCTCAGCAGGTGGTTTAGTTGCAACGTAGGCTGTATGCAGTAGTGGCAGCAGAGAATACTGGGGCTCAGATGGAAAGCAGCTTGTCAGTGGCCACGGTCATCATGTATGGAGTTTGGATTTGATCCCATATGCACGGGGGAGACCTTAAACGATTTAAAGCAGAGAAGTGAAAAGATAATTTTCAGAAAAGGGTAAAATCCGGACTCTTACACAGGTATAAAAAGTGAACACATGTTAAGGATTTATTTAACCCATGAGGGATCCAGGCAGATGTTAAAAATGATTCATAAAAGAAGTCAGGAAGTACAAATTTATATGGAGTAAAGCAATGTTGACATGAATGTACAATGGAGACAACACTGGCTTTCAACAACCAGGGAAAGGAAATCATTTGAACCACTACCAGCCAGGCCAGAAATCACAGGCTATCAGTTACCTACAGCATACAGTATTTAAAAGATACTCAAAGACAATGAAAGACTCGGATCAAATAATCTAGAGGGGTGTTTTCTAGGCAACTCATTGTTCTTCATTGAAAGACAAATTGTTTATTCTATAAATGGTTTTTCAGTTTGTGTTTTGTAAAGATTATTCAAACTGTAGGGTGAAGAAAAGGGCTAGGAAGGTAAGAGAGTGCATGTCTGAACCAAGGTAGTAATGTTGGAAAGAAAGAGATGGAATTGAGAAATGATGGGGATACAAACTATGTGGCTTTGAAAGTGATTGTAGATGCTGAACAAGATAAAGTTGTTTACAGTTAGCCACTGCATAAATTATGATGCTAAAATCCAATATAAGAAAAGAAAAGAATTGGAATGGAGAGAATAAAAATAGGCTTACTTTGGGTTTTATAGTGTTTGATGTACCATTGGGACATCCAAGAGGAGATTCAATGGTAGTTGGTAGAATACAAGCAAGGACCAGTGACATAAATTTTGGAATCATCAGTGAATCAGTGACTCAAAGTCCCAGGTATAAATAAAGACTTTTAGAAATAGTAAAAAAAAAATTAAAAAAAAGGCACCTGAGATAATATTTATTTCTTTTTGCTTCCTTCTTTCCTTCCTTTTCTTGTTAAATTTTTAAAAAATTGATAGATGATGTTGTACATATTTAACGTGACTTTTTGAAGCATATATATATGCTTTCTATATATATATACTTTCTATGTATATGCTTTCTATATGTATACTTTATATATAGAGAGAGAGAGGAAGAGAGAGAGAGAGAAGAATGATCAAACTAGCCAACTAGCTTATGTATTACCTCACAAAGTTGTCATTTTGTGGTAAGAACACTTCAAATCTACTCTCTTAGCATTTTTCAAGACTATAACATATTGCTATTAATTGTAATTATCATGTTGTACAATAGGTCTCTTGAACTCATTTTTTCTCTCTAACTGAAATGTTGTAACCTTTGACCAACATCTCCCCAAATCCTTCTCTCACCATTACCACAGGCTCTGGTAACCACCATTCCATTCTCTACTACTATGAGTTTGATTTTTTTATACTCCACCGAGAAGTGAGATTATATGGTATTTGTCTTTCTGAACCTGGCTTATTTCACTTAACATAATGTGCTCCAGGTTAATTTCTGCTATTGCAAAAGATGGGATTCCCTTTTTTATGGCTGAATAGTATTCCATTGTGTATTTATATTACATTTTCTTTATCCATGTATCTGTTGGTGGACACAGGCTCAGTTCATATCTTGAATATTGTGAATAATGTTTCAGTAAACATAATAGTATGTATAGATCTCTTTGACATACTGATTTTATTCCGTTTGGATATACTGTTGACCCTTGAACAACACAGGAATTAGAGGTGTCAATCCCCCTCAGTAAAAAAATTGTGTATAACTTTTGATTTTCCAAAATTTAACTAATAATAGACTAGTGTTGACTGGAAGCCTTGCTGATAACATAAACAGTTGATTAACACATATTTTGAATGTTAAACATGCTATATACTGTATTCTTTCCATAAATTAAGCTAGAGAAAAGAAAATGTTATTAAGAAAAGCATAAGGAAGAAAAAATGTATTACTGTTCATTAAGCAGAAGTGGATCATTATGAGTAGGTAGAGGAGAAGGAAGAAGAGGAGGAATTGGTTTTGCTGTCATCTCAGGAGTGGCAGATACAAAAGAAAAATGTATTGTTATGACTGAGTAAGCAAGAAGAAGTTATGCCAGCAAGTTGAGTTTAATTAATTATGAATTTATTAAACGTGCAGGTCAAGAATAGGCAAACACCAGAAAAACTCTTGGCAAATTGTGCAGTTTGTGACAAGCTTTTATAGGTAAAATTTGCAGCATTGGTCACATAGCAACTTAGTGACCATAGCAACTATTAACTAACAACTTGGCAACCAAAATGGGAACTTCAATTGTTAGGAAGTTATGATTAATTTCATGTCCTAGGTATAGCCAGTGCCCAGAAAGTCCCTGGATTTCTGCCATTAAGATATAGTTTAAGGTAGTTACAGAGAGTCAAGGAAGAAGAATCATTATACAACGAAGTTACCTTAGTTAGGTCACTAACAGAATATAAGAACAAATTCTGAAAATGTCAAAGCATAACATTTGATTTCAGTTAACAAAGCATACAATCACATGGAACTTATGACAAAGGAGTTCTGTAACAGTCAGCAGGCAACGGTCAGCATAACCTGCCCAAAGGAGACAAAACTGGTGTCTATGGTCATAGGAACATTACTGTAATTACATGTAGGCATTGATTCTTAGGTCAGGCAGGTAACTGAGATGAAAGTTTTAAACAAAATGGAGTAAGCTGGTTGATATTATTATTTTGCTAGCAATTTGATTTTATTAACTAATTTAGCTCATTTCAGTATAAGTCAAATTGTTTAGGTCAAACTTGTGTTGCTCAAGTGTGTACCCAGTAGTGGGTTGCTGGATCATATGGTAATTCTATTATTAATTTTTTGAGGAACTTCCATACTGTTTTTCATAATGGCTATACTAATATATTTTCCCAGTATTCAAGGGTTCTTTTTCTCTGCATCCTCACCAACACTTATCTTTTGTCTTCTTGATATTGGCTATGCTAACAGGTATGAAGTGCTATCTAACTGTGACTTTAATTTACGCTTCCCTAATGATTAATGATATTAATGTTTTTTATTTTCTCTTCTTTTCTTTTTTGAATTGGAGTCTCACTTTTTTGCCCAGGCTGGAGGTCAATAGCACGATCGTGGCTCACTGCAGACTCGGACTTCTGGGCTCAGGCAATCCTTCCACCTCAGCTTCCTGAGTTTCTGGGACTATAGATGTGCACCCCCATGCCCTGCTAATTTTTTTTTTTTTTTTGTAGAGAGGAGGTCTTGCTATGTTGCCCAGGATGGTCTTGAACTCCTGGGTTTAAGCAATTCTCCCACCTCAGCCTTCCAAAGTGCTGGGATTATAGGCATGAGTGAATGAACACGACCTTGAGCATTTTTTCATATATCTGTTGGCCAGTTTTATATATTCTTTTAAGAAATGTCTATTTAGGTTCTTTGCACATTTTAACATCAGGTTGTTTCTTGCTTTTGAGCCATTTGAGTCTCTTAACCTGTTATCAGATATATGGTTTGTAAAAATGTTCTCCCATTCTATAGGTTGTCTCTTCACTGTGTTGATTATTTTCTTTGCTGTGCAGAGTAGTTTAAGTCTGGTGTAACCTCATTTGTCTATTTTTATTTTTGTTTCCTGTACTTTTCAAGTCATAGCCAAAGAATCATTGCCCAGACAAATACCATGGAGTTTTTTTTCCCTTATGTTTTCTTTTAGTAGTTTTATAGTTTTGAGTCTCAAATTTAAGTCTTAATCTATGTTGAATTGGTTTTTAGATACAATGTGTACTAAGGGTCTAGTTTAATTCTTTTGCATATAGAAATGTAGTTTTCCCAACATATTTATTTAAGAGACTGTCATTTTCCCATATGTACTCTTGGCAACTTCATCAAAAATCAGCTGGCTGCAAATGCATAGATTTATTTCTGGGCTCTTTATTCTGTTTAATTGATTATGTGCTTATTTTTATGCCAATACCATGCTGTTTTCATTACTGTATCTTTGTAGCATATTTTGAAGTCAGGTAGTGTAATGCCTCCAGTTTTGTTCTTTTTGCTCAAGATTGCTTTGGCAATTTTTTTGGTGTGGGATTCAATTTGAATTTTAGAATTGTTTTATTTTATTTCTGTGAAGAATGTCATTGGTACTTTAATAGGGATTGCATTGCATCTGTAGGTCACTTTGGGCCTTGTGGAAAGTTTATTCTTCCTATCCATGAATACAGGATGTCTTTTCATTTATTTGTGAGAAACAATATTTCTATTGAATGTCAACATTTAAATAATAGCTAGAGGAAGAGTTGAGATGGAATTTAGAGAAGTAAGTGAATAATACAAACATAATATATCATGAAAGCTGTATTAGTTGTAAATTGATTCATATAAATCATTGTAAAAGTTAGCAACTTAAAACAATAAATATTATCTAGTATGTGAGAATCAGAAATCCAGATGCTGCTTATCTGAGTGGTTCTGGCATAGAGTTTCTCACAAGGTCGCAGTCCAGATGTTGGCTAGGACTGAAATTATCTACCAGAGCTGGAATCATCTGAAGGGACAGGCCTTCGTTCCTCACTGACTGTTCTCTGAATACCTTTATTCCTTACCATAAGGTGCACCTTTCCATAGGTGATCTGGATATCCTCACAATCTGGCAGCTGAATTTCCCAAAAATGAGTGAAGTCACACACACACACACACACACACACACACACACACACACAGAGAGAGAGAGAGAGAGAGAGAGAAAGAGAGAGAGAGAGAGAGAGAGAGAGAGAGAAGGGGGGAACTAAAAACAGACTGGAGTCTTTTAAAATCTTAACTCTGTAGTGCTTTATTATTACTTTTGCCATATACTATTTATCACACAAACAATCCTGGTTCAATGTAGGATGGAACTCTTCTTGAAGGCTGGCTATTATAAAAGCTAAGGAAAACGAGTTATAAGAGGGAAGAAATCAATAATCGTTTTAAAAACATTCCCATCATATTTTATATTTTAAGAATGACACTTACAAATTAGAGTTCAATTAAGTGAAGTCTGGAAATATGATTCAACAAAGACAAAATTAGGATGCTATGGATGTTTAATGTGGAAAAGGGAAGAATTAGGAAGGACATGCTAGTTGTATTTAATTATTTACAGGACTCTTATGTAGAACAATTTTGCCTTTATTTGAAGTTCAGTTTTTAAAATTCTTCAGGTTTCAAGGAACAGAGAAGTACTCCGTCAATATAAATGATTGATAATTCATGATGAAGTATACAAGACCAAGAAAAAAAGAGTTTAAGCTTCATAAATAATATAATTTTATTCTGGCTACAATCACTATTCTGGCTACAATCACTGTTGCATAGTCAAATTTCATATAGTATTGGAAGTTTGTTCTGGATACAACTGGGGATTAGGTCATAATATTATGAGAATATATATTAAGATATTATAAGATAATAATTATGATTAAAGGACTAATGAATTAACTATGATAGTGTCTTAGCAAATCTCAATCTCTACTTCTACTACTGTTATTCACCCACTGAATCCTTCTTCTCCTCTATATTTTAGTTCAACCATTGTATCTAGTGCCTCATAAATTTTGCTTATTCTTAATTTATCCTATTATATTCTGTCTGCTGCCTTATTTCAGTGTATCTATAGGCTTGTACACTCTATAATATCTGTATATTTCTCTCTATCACACATTTAAATTTAGGGGAAAAGGATTTTATTCATAAATTAAAGTTATCTTTATTGGATAGAGGTCTTTTATCAGATTATCTAGTTCTCTGGTCATCCCATTTGTAGCTGCTATTTGGATGAGGTAACAATCTTTGGTCAGGCTATGATGAGAGTTTCAAAATCACAAGGTACAAGGTGCCATTATGACCCAAAAGTCACTCTTTTATTTTTTTTGGCAGGGCAAGTAGATGTGGTAGGTACATAAAACATGTCAGTCCAGTGTGTTTAAGCGGTTCAAATAGGATCAATGGATAAAATGTTATATCAAAGCAGATGTTAACACAATAAATTTCCTAATAGTTTGAACTGTTCAGAAGTAAAATGGGCTTAAAGACGAGGTAATTAGTTTTGCAAGTATTCACTCTGAAGAAAAATGACCATCTAAGATTGTAGAGAAGATTCTTTAACTGGAGAGCAGGTAGGTTGTTACAATTCTGAAAGGATCAATGCTAATGATTTAATGTTTTAGTAATCTTTTCCTCAAAGGTACTTGAGATTTCAGTCAACTCAAAGGAGTAAATCAACTGAAATTCCCTTTAGGCAAAATATTGAATGCTCGTTAAGAAAAAAGTCTTTGAAAACAGGCAAACTTTGGTACAAGTTCTGATTCCTCCTCTTGCTTCCTTTGCTATTGGCTTTGAGAAAGTTATTTCACCTTTTAAGGAATCAATTCCTTCATCTAATATATAGAAATAATAATGTTCCTACTTCATAAAGTTTTGAGTTAATAAAATGCTTTGGAAAATGCTTAGTACACTGTCACATTGGAAGGTTTCAAAAAAGAAATCAAGTTCTAGACAGAAAGTCAAGAACTACTCAGGTATGTCAGGTAGAGGGAGTTTTATATAGGGAATTGGTTAGCAAAGGTCCTAGAAGGGTTGAAAAAACAAAAAGGAGAAGGAGGGGTCTGACATTTTTAATAAAAAGAGAGAGATCAGAAGTTGGTAACTCTCCAGGGCTGGAGCCCAGGTGTTTATACCTGTTGACTTGCTGCTAGAGGGGCTGTTACCATCAGTTCTGCATCCTCTGAGTAGATATGTAGCCTCCTTAAGGAATGAAATCTCTAACAAGGTTTTACCTTTTTTATCCTACCCTCAGTGCCACTAGAGCACCTCTGGCAACTGTCAGTAATTGCAACAACTATCTGAATCAGAAGCAGGGTTCTTATCTTCCTTCCAGTCCCCTGATCTTCCACCAGTGCTGTCCTAGTGACGGAACCCAACAGAGAGCCAGTTGTCAAAAGAATCCGGGAAATGTAATTTGTGGAATCCTAGCCCATATAATGCAGAACAGAGCACACAAGAATACAAATGCAGCTGACAGCAAGATAGGCAAATGACTGGCACAGCATTTGCTGTCATTATTACTGTAACTAATACAGAAATTACTCTAGCCAGTGTCACCAAATGACATTGCAAATCTAAGGTCATTTCCCAGTTCCCATCTTATTTAGTCAATTAGCACCTTATGACATAGTAGAGAACAGTAAATGTTCTTTTTCATTCATACTGGTTGTTCTCAGTCTACTTTCCTTAGTCTTCCTTATCTTTCTGGATCCTTAATGACAGAGAATATCAAGCCTCAGTCCTTGGGTATCATCTCTTTTCTATCCAAATTCTCTCTTTAGGTGTTCATCTTGGGTCTTGGGTGCATTAAATATCATGTATGCTAATGATACCCAAATGTTCAAATCAGCCCAAACTTCTGTCTTGAACTCCAGACTCATATATCTACATGACTACTCTCTACCTGCATATTGGAGTTGCCTCAAAATTGCCTTGTCAGCATCTGAAGTCTGCCCCCAAATTTAAATCTTTCCCAATATCTCCCACATCAGTAAAAGGCAGCCTCAACCAATGCAATGACAAATCCTCTGTTTTTCTTTTAATATAGAGCAAAGTCCAATCACTTTTCCCTACTTTCCCTACTACCATCCCATTGCAAGTCACCTTCATTACTAACCTGGTTGATTGCAATAGCATCAGCATAGCTTCCCTGCTGGTCTCATTGTTTCTACCTGTGCCCCTGTACTATCTGTTCTCACAGCAACCAGCACGATGCCTTCTGAAGCAGAAGTCAGATGGTGTCATTCCTCTTCTCCAAACTCTTAACAGCTTTGATTTTATTCAGCGTAAAATCCAGTGTCCTTTCCATGGTTTGCAAAGCCCTATTGGTCCTGATTTTCTACTCTTACTGCAAACGATCACTCTCCTACTTCACTGACCTCCTATTCCTCATATATACAAAGGCTCTGACACCTCAGGATCTTTACCTTTGCTTTGTCTGGGGCCTCCTCCCCCTGATATTAACAGGACTTACTCCTTATTTTTCTCCAATTCTCTCTTCAGATGTCACCTCATCATAGATATCTTCCTGAACACCTCATCTAAAGTAGCACCTGTTCCCTCTCTTACCCATGGCTCTCTGTTTTCTTTCCTTGCTTTATCCTTCTTCCTAGGGGTTATTATGTTCATCTGAAACACACACACATGTGTGAGCATGCACACACCCACACATACACAGGCACAGACACATACACATACATGTTTATTTTATGTTCCTTACTGGAATGTAATCCCATGAAATCAGGGCCTTATTTCTATTTATAACTGTGTCCTGGAACATTAGCCACTTAATAACCATTTGTTATATTAGTTAACTGTGACTGAGATTTTTTTTTTTTGAGTTGGAGTCTTACTCTGTCTCCCAGACTGGAGTGCAGTGGCCACTCTGGGCCACCGCAGCCTCGAACTGCTGGGCTCTGGCGATCTTTCCACTTCAGCCTTCCAAGTAGCTGGAATTACAGGCATGCACTACCATGCCTGGCTGATTTTTTGATTTATTGTAGAGATGAGGTCTCGCTCCCCAGGCGGGTCTCGAACCCGTGGGCTCAGGCAATCCACTCACCTCAGCCTCCCAAAGGCGTGGGATTACAGGCTGAGCCACCGAGCCTGGCTGTGATTGAGATTTTAGTAACAACCTACGGATATTGTGTGTGTCTGACCTGCTTATAAGGAGATGGTTCTTATGGTCAAGGAAGGTTCCTCATCCTGTCTTAGTGCTATAGGTTGTCTAAACATTATCATGGAAAGCATGGAACTTACAAAACCTGATCCTTTTAATGACAAACACTATTTACCCTCAAAAATGCTGACTGTTTAAACAAACATATCAGAATTAAAAGTTAGAAATGTAATATGGTTTATATTATATCTTTAATCATGAAACCAAAAACTATAACTGGCATATAAGGATCAAATATCTTTTGTTCTATGTCTACTAAATGAAAAAAGTAAGAGTTGCTTACCTTACTATTAATAGAACTACAGTTTGGATAAACTATCTTCCTGAAAATTCAAAATAAAATGACAGCCAGCACACAATGAATATGTCATGAAGCAATAGCATAATATTTCACATACAGATTAAGTTCCACTTCCCTTAGGAAAATTCTGAGACTAATCTAGCCCAGTGTGAAGCATTAACTTCTTTAAACCTATATTTCTAAAGTTCTATTTTTAAGAGCTAAATGGCATTACATTAAATTTATTATTTTTTTTTAATCAGAAGTCTCATCTTCCTAGATATATCAAATAGGATTTTTTGTAGTTGTTAAAATCATTATTATTATTTTCAAGTAAAAAAAATAACTTACACCATTATGGCTATTAAATTTCAGTAATGACTCTAACACTATCATAGTTGGGTATTTTAATACCCCACTCATAACCCTAGACAGATCATCAAGACAAAAAATCAGCAAGGAGACCCGGAACTTCAGTGTGACTCTTGACCAAATGGGCTTAATTGATGCCTACAGAACACTTCACCCAAGGACCACAGAATATACATTCTATTCATCACCACATGGAACGTACTCTAAGATCAACCACATCCTTGGCCATAAACCAAGCATAAAAAAATTACATAAGATTGAAATTTTGCCATGCACCTTCTCAGACCACAGTGGAATAAATATAAATATCAACACCAACAAGGTTCCCCCAAAACCCACAAAGACAGGGAAACTAAACCACACGATGCTAAGCAACTCCTGGGTCAACATGAAAATCAAAACGGAGTAAAAGTTACCTGGAAACAAATGAAAATGAAGAAACATCTTACCAAAACCTCTGAGATGCCATGAAAGCAGTAGTAAGAGGGGAATACAAATCTCTACAAACACACATGAAGAAAATGGAAAGATCACAAGTTAGCAGCCTAACAGGTTACCCAAGGAAGCTGGAAAAGCAAGACCATCAAAACCCTAACTTCAGCAGAAGAATCCAGATCTCCAAAATAAAAGCCCAAATTCAGAACATAGAAGACAAAAAGATAATAATAATAATAATAAAAACAAATGAAACAAAAAGCTGGTTCTTTGAAAAGATAAACAAGATTGATGGTCCCCTAGCTAGACTGACCAAGAAAAAGAGAGAAAAAGCCCAAATAAACACAATCAGAAATGCAAAATTCAAATCACAACTGACCCTGAAGAAATACAAAAGATTATCAGAGACTACTATGTACACTTGTGTGGAAACAAACTTGAAAACCTAAAAGAAATGGAGGATTTTCTGACTTCACACAACCTCCCCAGGTTGAAACAAGAAGAAATCGAGACCCTAAATAGACCAATAACAATACAGGAAATTGACTATGTCATAAGAAACTGCCTACAAAAAACAAACAAACCCCGGACCAGATGGCTTTCCAGCAGAATTCTACAAAACATACAAGAAGGAACTGATACCAATCCTATTGAAAGTATTCTAGGTGACTGAGAAAGATGGAACTCTCCCCAAATCATTTTATGAAGTTAACATCACATTGATACTCAAGCCAGGTAAAGATCCAACAAAGAAAGAGAACTCCAGACCAATATCCTTGATGAACACAGATGCTAAAATTCTCAACAAGATCCTAGCAAACTGGATTCAACAACACATATCAAAAATCATCCACCACGACCAAGTATGTTTCTTCCCTGGGATGCAAGACTGGTTCAACATTCGTAAGACTATAAATGTAATTAAAACATCAACAGATGTAAAGACAAAAACCACATGATTATATCATTAGATACAGGAAAAGCTTTTGATAAAAATCCAGCATTCCTTCCTGATGAAAACCATCGAACATCTAGGCATAGATGGAATATACCTCAAAATAGTAAGAGACATCTACAAGGACCCACAGCCAGCATACTGCTAAACAGACAGAAACTGGATCCATTTCCCCCTGAAAACTGGAACAAGACAAGGATGCCCACTCTCACACCTCCTGTTCAACATAGTTTTGGAAGACCTAGCTAGAGCAATCAGAGAAGAGAAGGCAATCAAGGTTATCCAAATAGGAAAAGAGGAAGTCAAGCTATCTCTCTTTGCAGATGACATGATTCCAACCTTGAAAATGCAAGAAAATCTGTCAAAAACCTCCTTGCACTGATAAAGGACTTTGGCAAAGTCTCAGGGTATAAAACAAATGTGCAAAAGACAATCGTATTTCTATACACCAATGATAAACAAACAGAAACCCAAATAAGAAGCACAATTCCATTCAAAATAGCCACAAAAAAATGAAGCACCTTGGCATCTTCCTAACCAGAGATGTGAAAGACCTTTATGGTGAAAACTACAAAACACTGCTTAAAGAAATCAAAGATGACACAAACAAGTGGAAAAATATTCCATGCTCATGGATTGGAAGAATCAACACTGTTAAGATGTCCATTCTACCTAAGACAATCTACAGATTTAATGCAATACCCATCAAATTACCAGCAACATTCTTCTCAGACCTAGAAACAACAATACAGGAATTCATATGGAAACACAAATAACCACAAATAGCCAAAACAATCCTCAGCGAAAAAACCCCCCCAAAACCAAAAAAACAAAAGACAAAGCAGGAGGTATCACACTCCCAGACTTTAAACTTTATTATAAAACTCCAATAATCAAAACAGCCTGGTATAGGTACAAGAACAGGCATATAGAACAATGGAATATAATTGAGATCTGAGTAGCAAAACTTCAATTTCTCAACCAACTCATCTTCCACAAAGCCGCCACCACCAACCACTGGGGAGAGGAGAATCTATTCAGTAAATGGTGCTGGGAAAACATTAAAATAGGACCCCTACCTATCCCCATACACAAAAGTCAACTCTAAATAGATCAGAGAACTAAATGTAAAAACCTCAAACTATAAGAACCTTAGCAAACTGTGGGGTTTTGGGGGGGTGGGGAGGCGAGACTGGCAGTGGTGGAAATCTGCTGGGGGAAGCGGGGGCACACCTCATCACCAAGGGTAACTGCACAATGAATATTTGTATACCTAACCTTGAATTGTACCCCACAATTTTAAAATTAAAAGTTAAAAAAAAAATCAGTAATGGTACCTACTGCCTAACTTAAGCCTAAAAAATAAAAATAATGATAATAATTAGTAACTACCATATTGAGACTACTTAAAAGACTATGTATTTATTAACCCTTTATGAAAATCCTATGAAGTAGATACAATTAGTATTCACATTATACAAATAAGGAGACTTGGCTGGAGAATCTTGGCAAAAGGCTCCGAAAAGGCTAAGCTGATGGTTGTACTTTCATCTACCTTGGTGATAGATCTCCAAGATATTTGCAGGACGTTGATTGAAGTTAATTTGTCAGGAGAGAATGTTCGTGTGTCCTCTCTTCTAATAGATAGTCATACACTATTTACAGTAACTTTGAGGCCAAACTCCTTTCAAATATGACACTAAGAATAACTTGGATGTTCCCCAGCTGATGTCTGGACTTTATTTAGGTAGTGTAGTCATTGTTGCTGTTTTTCTAAAATACACATACACATTTAAAAACACTTCTTGCTTACTTTGGAGGGAATTTTTTTTTTTCAGAGTATGGTCACCATTAGCTGAGCACATTCTACGAATTCATTCCTGAGTAAAAGTTTCATTCTTATTTACACCAAATCACTCAAAGATATTGTGTCTAATTTTTGCTGGATCTATTCCTAAAAAAACCCTGGTCTAAAAATCAGGAGCAGTTATTTTACAAGTAATTATTACTTTAGAATTCTCTTTAAGTATGGTCTTCTTTTGAAATGGATTGAAGTGGCTTATTGATTAAATAACAACTTGGGGTAAAAATTTTTGCTAAAAAATAAGAGAGAGTTTACCAGCAAAGTACTATGCCCAGAGGTTTTTAAGAATCATGTGTGAAAACTTGGTTCTAAAGGTTTTAGCAACTAAAGGGAAAATCTATTGAACTATTTGATTTTCATTTTTCAACAACAGAAAGTACACTAATAAAAATTGGTAAAGATGATTATTTTCTTCCCTTGGCTTCAATGTCTTTACTATAAAGAAATAAAGACATGGGAAAAGGCAGTATCTTAGTTTCATTCTTGCTTTATGCTATATAGTCTTTAAGTACAATATGACAAAAGTAAAATTAAAGGCATTTCTCATTTTAGCCATCTGCAAAGGCATTAAACAAGAAAGAGTGAAGTTATTTCTCTGAAGGGGTACTGTGAGCCCGTTCTGATGCTTTGAATTCTGATGGTATCTATATTAAACAATCATAGCTAAATGGCAATTTTAGTACATTTAATCAAGACTTTCATTACAACTGATAATTACTTTGAAAATGACTAATAGCTTGACCACAGTTTTAATAAATTAGATTGGCTGCATGCATTGAATATATAGATGTAGCTTGATTCAATTTTATGGAAGCTAAACTTTCAACTTTTTTGTATATTTAGCTTATTCTATATTCTGATTAATCTGGACTTTTGTTTCTTACAGTAATAGAAGAAAATGTGACAGAATGGAATATGCCATTTTCTCTCACCTGCTCTCTTGATCCATTTCTCTCAAGAATTCTTGCCTCAGCAGCTTTTCAACAAACCCATATTGAATGTCTGTTGCCTGTCAAGTCCTGAACCTAACTGAGGAGATGACTTCCATCTCTATATAACCAAGACACCAAACCTGACCTTTTTCTGGTTTCAGAACAAATCTTATAGCAACTTGCAGGGTACTCACTTGGTTGTGCTGCTTTTATCTCAAATTATACACACCCACGACTGATCTCCTGACTTCTGAAATGTGCTCCTAAATGTCTGTTTCCTATAATAGTCACTCCCTTAATTGAATGAACACATACTGATTTGGTCCTTTCTATGTGATTGTCGACTGGCTAGGCACTGAAGATAGAGCAGAGAAAAAGAGTGGAAAGGTTCTTGGTGACATGTAGCATATAGATAAGGAGCAGACAGGTAAATGTAAAGAATACACAAAGTATTGACATCATAGTGGATAACCAGGGGAGGGCACTTTAGTGCTATCAGGGAATGAAAAATGATGATGTAGTCCCATTCTTTGAGGAATTCAACGTAGTCACTGTGGGGTCATCTTCTCCATTTATTTGTTCACTCATTCATTTATTAATATACATTTCATATACATATATTGGATGATCACTAGATACTAGACACTGTGAAATGTTTGAGACGAATAAAAAGCATCCTCTACTGTCCATTAATGTTACAGTCTAGTGAGGAGGCAGATCAATAAGTACATGAAATAAAAAAGAATAAAATCATGCCCTTTGCTGCAACATGGATGAAGTTGGAGGCCAGGACACCATCCTAAGTGAACTGACTCAGAAACAGAAAACCAAACCCTGCATGTTCTCGTTCATATGTGGGAGTTAAATGGTCACAAAAGTGGAAATAATAGACACTGGGGGCATCAATAAAGGAAGAAGCAGGGAGGGGACTAGGGTTCAGAAATTACCTATGGGGTACACCGTTCACTCTGCGAGAAATGGGCCACCAGAAATGCAGTCTCCACCACTCACATGACATATTCATGTAATGAACATGCTTGTGTACCCTTTGAATCTAAAATAAAGATTAAAAAATAAGTACATGAAGTCAGTAAAGTGTTATAAATCTCTTTTGATAGATACTTAAATGGGATTCAGTTGAGGTGACCAGGATGAAGGTGCTTAATAGAGTATAGAGACTTAAGGGCATAAAGTACATTATATTTCTTTTAAACATCCTCAGCTGCAGCCCCTGGTAATAGGCACTGAAAGGAATATGATGAATCGTTATATAAATGGTACCACATTGCTATTTATGCTGGAATTGAGACTAGATGGGTGTCCTGTTGGTTTCACTTATTTATATTTGATCCTATTGTCCCAAATATGATATATTTCTTTCAGTATTAGCATGTAAATATTTTATTATTCATAATTGCATACCTGGCATTTTGCAACTTTTTTTTCTCTGGAGATCCTTTCATTTTCTTGAAAGTTTCCTCATGACAAGTGTCAGTACCTGTACCTTTGAAGCAATGCCTAAAAATGTTTCCCCTTAAATAACGTAGTTGGACAATGCCCAATTCTGGATCCTGATTTTCTGGTAGGTGTCCTGATGTTTTTTCCAGATCTTCAAGGACATGCCAGCTGTGGAGAAGACTATCAAGTTTTAATTCCAGGACATAGGAAGCCTTCAATGGTACAAAAGGTAAAATTTTGTGTCCTATCTCAAAATACCTGCAAATGGACAAAGACTTCAAAACCAAAACCAAAAGAACAAAAATCCAATGAAACTCTAGTAAGTCTGTTGTTCACTGGAATGTCGTAGGTTCTAGCAAATCTGTTATCTACTTACCCTTTACAACAGCTTAGAGAAGTAAATATTTTTATTTCTCAGACAAAGAAATCGAGTTTCAGAGAAGTTGAATGATATCTTCAAATCACAGAACTTCAAATGGCCCTTGGAATTCTGGCCCTTGAGATAGACTGGCAAAGATTCTTCCTTGTCCCCTTCATACATGACATACTGCAGAAAGTTAAATCCCTGAGTCACACCTTCACTTTTGCCCTCATAAACTCTGTTACTATTTATTCTTAATTATTAGTAAATTTGTAATTGTTTTTAGTTTTGCTTTTTGTTACTAAGTGTAAGTAGATATAGCTTCATCTTTCTCTAGTTTTGATGTATTTGAGGAACAGTAGGTTGTCTTTCATTTGTAAGAGTTTCCGCAGGTGGACAGATGAACTTGTCCTTCAAATGTCTCTTCATCCAGTTAAGTCATTCTTTCTGATGGTTTTGGTTCATTTTTATGTTACTGTATCTTTAGTTTTGAGAGAGATTTTTTTTTGTTGAAAGAAAAGATCTCAGCCTTACTCTTATGTGGGTAATATAATCAAATAGAAATTGTGACACTTGTGAATTTTTTCATAATGTGTTCATATTTGAAAGAAATTAGTTATAAAATTCACTG
The DNA here is from genome assembly GCF_000164805.1 of Carlito syrichta. NCBI lineage: Eukaryota > Metazoa > Chordata > Mammalia > Primates > Tarsiidae > Carlito > Carlito syrichta. Next base: position 439,966 of record NW_007249797.1, on the reverse strand, counting down.
GAAAATTATTGCTGATAGTATTAGTATTTTTGTTTGTTTATAACTTGAGTGTTATAATGAACTGGGAAATCCGTAGATTTAGAATATGTGAAAATATGAACATTTAAGATAGTATTTTATTTAATTTGTGTTATTTTATAAAATCATCTATACAAATATTTTCAGAACGCACATTGTCTCTCTAATATATTTTAGTTCTAGAACAGCTACCTAATATGGAAGTTGATAGCTTTTCTTTATCTAATTAAAAAACATTTAAATGTCTGGCTTATTATATTTATTGTCAACCATTTGACAACCAGTTGAAAAGCAACAAAAACCTTTCCAGAGATCTTAATACGTTCATAGAAAGAATATTTTTAACAGGACTTGTGAATAAGCAATTTTTTGATAGTCTGTGCAATTTTATAAGGGGTTGATGACTCTGATGGGAAACCTTGATTTTTTTAATATAGCAAATTGAGCAAATCTAGAAAAGATGACTGTTTCTTAGCCTGTCACTGAATTTCCTGTTAAGCATGACTCTTGGGTGGGAAAATTTAGACACCTTCTTGCAGAACTGAACATGAAAAAAATGTATAATTTACTCTTCCTTTTTGTTTTGTTCTCAAACTTTGAGATAAATTGGGAGGGCGAGTCAGAATCAAAATAATATTCCTACAACTGCTATGAGAGAGAGTGTTGCTGAAAGGAAGATACCAAATTGGAAATAATCATAGAGGAAAAGTCATAGTTAGAGAATCCCAGGAAAGGAAAGCAAAACCTAATTGTAAGGCCTACAGCTGACAGCATGCACAGAAAGTAATTTAGGTCTGAGGTCCTCTGGAATAAATCTTTGGTGATAACAACACAGTCCACAACAGGGATACTTTTATATTTATAGTTTATTCTCCATTATTGCCAGAGGCCTCAAATCCCACATAGTCAAAATCTCCATTCGCTGCTGCCTGCTGGGCATTTAACAAGGGCTCTTGTAACAGGACCCAGAACAAGTATGAACATGAATAAAAAGTGCAGGGGCCAGCCAGGCACCACAGGCTGTGAGGTGGCCAACTGGAGGCATTGGAGAGAAACAGAGAAAGCAGACAATGACCCTTAGAGCCTCAAGGCATAGCTTCAAAAGGTGTCAACACCAATTAAATTGTAAAAGCTCTGTCAGCTTCTAAAAAGTCATCCAGACAGGGACAAGACAGTACATAATCAAAGAACTGGGATGTGATTCTGTATGGTCCACACTAGACCTGGTATACACATGCACGCCTGGCAATTTGTGATCCATATGTGAGCCTTCAAGGTAAGCCTGTCCTTCAAGGCATAAATACCCTTCCACTGGGAGTTCTCTTGGTTTACTGCTGGGGAAATCTTGAAAACCTTTACTAGAAGGTAGCTACTGGTGGCTTCCATAGGTAAATTGCCTAAGAATACATCAATAACTAAAACATGTTTTAGTTATTGATGTATTCTTAGGCAATTTACCTATGATTATGCCCATGGACCCACAGATAAGCTAAAGAATAACTGCCAAATATCTTGGCATGAGTGAAACAGTGGCAGACAAACTATCTGTAACAAACAACATTATGGAGTGTTTTCTTTGTTGACAAAAGACAGCAGAATCTAAGCTTTCTGACAATAGGACATTGTGACAACAATGAATTTGCATGGGGTTTGTTTCAACCAGTTAAGACAGTAAGAAGATGCTCTGTATTTCCTATTTGGATTTGGAGAGTGTTAATGTAGCTTTAAAGAATTAATTGATTCTAGGCAAAGTTACCCTAATCTCCATTAATCTCTCTTTCTCTCTCACCCTCTCTTTTTCCCTTTTGCCTATGGGTAATTGTGATGGGTATGACCAATTTATTGGATGGTTTTCAAAGTGACAGCAGAGTTGGAGAGAAGAAATACATTTTATAGCTAAGGGAAAAGATAGGGAGAACTGTCAGAGTATTTCTCACATATTTCATAGCTAAGTAATTCTCTTGGTCTACAGAACTTTTCCACTCACCAGATCAAGTAAAATGCCTGAGGTCTGAGGTAGATGAGTTTATGCTGAAAAGTAGACTATAGTGACACTTAAGTTCCAAGAATGATCATTTAAAAAAAAAAATCACTCGAAAAGGATTACTTCAACATATTTTTTTGAGGGGAACACTACTTAGTAAAAATATTTAGAATATAATTGTTCATTTTTATCAAACAAAGACTCTTAATGTGGTTGAAATTACTCTTCTTTTGAAGGAAAGAGTAACCAGATATAAAATAATTATCGTAACTATCAAGTTAAAATGATAGTTTGATATATTATTATTAGATGATTTCTTTAAAAATATAGTAGTTCTTTAGAAAACGAGTTTGATAACCACAAAAAAGCTAGAAAACTGGGGAACATATATAATTAGATCTTAGTGTTGATCCTGAGTTTGTCAAAATGGTCTAAGTTATATTATAGTAACAAAGAAAGAAATCTCAGTGGATTAAGACAGAAATGATTTCTCACTTATATCACTCTTCTATGGATTTTGGAGACTCTACAGAACAGTGTTCCTCTACCTGATGGCTTAGCATGGCATCTCTATGTCAATATGTGCTTCCAAAATTGCCATAGCAGGTAAAAGAGTTCGAGAGTCAAGTATCTACAATTAACTGCTTCTGTCCAGAAGTGGCACACATCATTTCTGCTCTAATTTAATTAACCAGGGCAAGTCACCAGGCTACACCTAGCTTCTGGATGTGAATGCACTTATCTTGTGAACCAGAAAGGAGAAGGAATTAGTGTTGGGAAACAGTTGAAAACTCTGCCACAGGAAATTTTTCTGATAACCACATATTCTTTATTTTCTTCTGTCCCAGTCCTACCTTCAATCCCTCCAAAATCTCGAGAGATAATACAAAAGGTTCATCTCCATCCACCACAAAGTCCAGGATCTCTGTATAGCGCCTTGAAGTCGAGTAAGACTGAATCTCCTCTTGGTGTGGAGACATATAAACTTAAAAGAAAAGTTATTTTCTCTATTTTCTCCTTTTACAATTAATAGATTCTGAAGGAATAAGGACAGTTTTGAAACTCAGTCACTGAAGTGTGGTAATTTAGCCAAGCTTCTGGACAACCATTGTGAGGACCCCCTATACTGAGGTGGGGAATGCACCCTGATTAAACCTCACTTCAGGTTCCAGGGAGAAGATTCCCTATATATTGTTCTTGGTGACTCATATCTCCATAGTCTGAGGGGTTCAATTTATCTTTGGACTCCTGGGTCATATTTACAGTAGGCATTTGGGGAAAGTTCCTCTTGAGGAAGAAGTAGTTTTCTTAGTCCATTGCCTGCATAAGAATTGTTAAGTATCAGGAGTGCTTTATGTCATAAACAGCCACAATCTCTTTGAGTCCAGTCATAGGATACCTTTGGTGGTGAAATCTTCTCAAAAGTTGTATAGGTTTCTACACAGCTCCATGTACCAATTCCATGCCCACAACTTTTTCTCAGATTTGGTTCCTGGAATATTTTCTCTCTCTCTCTTTGTATTTGCAGTTGCTTATCCATTAAGTCTACTTAAGTTCAGTGATAGATTCATACACCTAGTCTCATTTTCTTAATGATTTCTGTCCAGTGGAAAGGACGGATGGGCTTTACTTATGTCTTCACTCTGAGCCACAAAAATCCATTTCCAAGTTTTGACTCAGTGTGATAATGATACCTTTAATTTGATCCTTGTTTTAAGGCTCAGATTTTATTTTCCTGTTTCGCAAAAATTCATTCTCAGTTTCATCTTTTCCTCTTTTGTAGCTGAGAAATAGCTACTTTTTCTATTTTTACCAGTCACCCAATTTAGGAATATTTCTGTTTCTTTTTATTCCTGATTTCAAACTAGTCTGTTATTTTCTAAGATTATCTTTTTTCCTTTTTTAGGATACCTTCTCAATTGTAGCCAACCTCATTCAGCAGACATTCTAAACCTGTTTTTTTTAAATTGTGTTCTTAGAGTTTATTTTGCATAAGATCTGTATTATAAACTATCATAGGTGATACTATTATCAAATGATTTACCACTACAAATGACAGATGACAATTTTATAACCTCCAAAGGAGGTGGTCATTCACATTCTCCACCCCCCTATAGGATCAACCAATAAAGCCTATCCTGTATATTTCAGAGTTTTGGTCATGGCAGCATCCAGTCCTAGCAAAAATAACTGTTTTAGTCAGCATGGGTTAGGTTAGGCTGTACAACCCAGCTTTAGTAGCTTCACAAACAAAGACTTCCCTCTTATACAAAGTCTACTACGAGCCTAGAGAATACCCAGGTAGCCGAGCTATCCTCTGTGCAGGGGTCAGTATTGTCCTTTCTTAGTAGTGCAACTTTCCAGTAGTCAAAGCAGAGTGGGGCATGGAGTTGAGGTGAATATTTCATCTATAAAAGGGAAATTGTAACAAACGCTGCTCTTCCAAACTAAAAGATTGCCTTATAAATCAAATGAGGTTGTTAATGTGGAGTGCTCTGAAATCAATAATTTATCAGATAAATAAAAATTTGATTATGGTGATAGTGGACATCAAGATAACAGTAAATAAAAATGAGCACTAGACCATGTATTATAATTTGTAAACATTTTCTGTTTAAATGGACTTCATTTAGTGAGGTAGTAAATGAGGACCTAAGCATTGGGCAAACAAAAGTCTTGCCATCTTTTGAGAAAGTTTGCTTCTTCAAATCTTTAATTTCTATATATTATTTTACGCTATGTCTGAAGAGTGGAAAAGAACTAGGAAAAAACACATTTTTGGGGGGGTCAGTTTCTCAAGGCAAATGCAAATGTAGTGAAATGAAAAAAAAATCTAAAAACTGGTTAAAATTTTCTTGAGATTCACTTCATACAAATTATGCCTAGAAGAGTTATCGCAATACAATAATTATAAGGAGGGACCCCCAAAACCCAGAATTATCTTTTTGGAGGGTGGGTAAGTGTTCTGGGAACCCATCGACACCAGTGTACCAGCTAATATTGTTGTGAGAGGATTTTTTCAGCTTCACTGATTCATTTTTTGGCAATTTTCAATGTGCTTGCCCATTTCATGATGGGTGATTTACGAGTACAACTGCCTACATACACCATGCTGAGTGTTCAGCAGTTTTTGACTAAAACAGCACGACCGCATGCCCCACCCTCCCTATTCACCCAACGTCACCGCTAGTGACGTTTTTTCTGTGTGTCTTGTTTGTTTCCCTGGATGAAAAAAGTCCTTAAAGTGAAACATTTTACCCACGTGGAAGAGGGGAAACCAAAAATGGCAGAACCACAAAACGGCAACAAATTGACAAGTTCAAAAACTGTTTTATCATTTCAAGGTCAGGAGGTGGAATGGGTATGGACTTTGGTTAACAAATACTGTTTCCTTGGCTATCCTCGTTCCTCTTTCAAAACTCCAGCTCTTTTGAGGCTCATGATATTCTTCTCTACCAACTCTTCTCATTGTTTTCATCTACCATTGATTATGACGACTTTAGCACCTCACTCATTGCCTCCTGTTTTAGTTTTGCTGCTATCATTTTCAGAATTTGCAACCTCAACATAAGTAATTCATTCAACTGATTTTTCAGTTCCTTTATATCATCTGCAAAATTCTTCCTCTAATACTCACTTTAGTTTTCAGTTTTCATAACCAAACTTCAGGCCTTGCCACCAGTAGTCACTGCTGCTTCTTTGAAACCTTTGATTTCCAAACAACCTGTTCTTGGACCACCTCCTCCTATTCTGGCTCACTCACAACACACTTTAAAGGCGGACAACGTATGTGGGATTTTTTTTTTTTGGTCAGAGTCTCACTCTACTGCCCAGGCTGGAGTGCAGTGGCACACTCATAGCCACCGCAGCCTCGGCCTGCTGGGCTCAGGCAATCCTTCCTCCTCAGCCTTCTAAGTAGCTGGAACTACAGGCATGCTACCACGTCCAGCTCATTTTTTGATTGGTTGTAGAGACGAAGTCTCGCCATGCTGCCCAGGCTGGTCTTGAATCCCTGGGCTCAGGCAAACCTCTTGCCTCTACCTTCCAAAGTGCTGAGATTAGAATGAAGTCCCTGGACACTAAGCCAGGACCAAACTCAGAAATGATCTTTTTTTTTCTTTTAAATGCAATTTTAAAAAATTTGTACAAATTTATGGGCACACGAGTAAATTGTATATAATGCATAGTGATAAAATGAGAATATTTAGGATGACTGGCACCTGAGTGCAATATATTTTTGTTATGTATAGTCACCCTACTCTCCTATCAAACATTACATTTATTTATTCTACTTTACTGTATGTTTATATCCTTTATCCCACTTCATCCTTTCCTGTCCTCCCCTCCTTTCTCAGTCTCTGTTATCTATCTTTTCACTGTCTACCTCCATGTGATCAAATTTATTTTTTAGCTTCCACATACACGTGAGAACACATAGTATTTGTCTTTTTGTGCCTGGCTTATTTCACTTAATATAATGACCTCTCGTTCTACCCGTGTTGCTGCAAATGACAAGATTTCACTCATTGTAACATATTTCACTGTGTATATTTTCTTTATCCGTTCATCTGTTTATGAAGACTTAAATTGATTTCATATCTTTGCTGTTGTGAATAGTGCTGCAGTAAACATGTAAGTGCATGTATCCCTTTCAGATACTAAATTCTTTTCCTTTGAGTAGATACCTAGTAGTGGGATTGCTAGATCGAATGGCATTCTATTTTCAGTTTTTTGAGAAATCTTTTACTGCTTTCTATATTGGCTATACTAGTTTACATTCCCACCAACAATGTGTAAGATTTCCCTTTTCTCTGAATCTTTGCCAATATCTGTTATATTTTGGCTTTTCAATAGTAGCAGTTCTGAATGGGATGATATCTCATTGTGGTTTTTATTTGCATTTCTCTGATAATTAGTGATGTTGTGTATTTTTTCATAAACCTGTTGACCATTTGTATGTCTTCTTTTGAGAATTGTCTATTCATACCCTTTGTCCATTAAAAAATTTTTTTATTATAAAGATGTGGGGTACAATTCAGGGTTAGGTATACAAACATTGATTATGCAGGTACCCTTGTTGATGAGGTATGCCCCTACCTCCCCTAGCAGTTTTCCTCAACTGCCGATCCCACCCCTGCTCCCCTGACAGTTTCCCATTACTGCCAAATGCTTTCTTATAGTATTATAATTGTTCAAGTTTCGCTTTTGAGTGAGAACATATGGTACCCTGTTCTTTGTTTCTGTGATAGATCACTGAGAATGATCGACTCCAAATCCATCCAAGTTGTTGCGAAGTTCGTATATTTGTCTTTCTTTATGGCTGCATAATATTCCAGTGTGTATATGTATCACATTTTCTTTATCCAGTCCAGCTTCTATGGGCAACATGGTTGGTTCCATGTGTTTGCTATTGTGACTAGAGCTGCAACAAACATACGTGTGCAGGTATCTTCTTTGTAGAATGATTTGAGTTCCTCCGGGTATATTCCCAATAGGGGAATTGCTGGGTCATATGGAAGGTCAATTTCTAACTCTTTCAGAAATTGCCACACTGTCTTCCAAAGAGGTTGCACTAGTCTGCATTCCCACCAGCAGTGTAGAAGCATTCCTTTTACTCCACATGCTCGCCAGCATCTACTGTTGTTTGTTTTATTAATGATGGCCATTCTTACTGGGGTTAGACGGTATCTCAATGTGGTTTTGATTTGCATTTCTCTGATGATGAGTGAGGCTGAGCACTTTTTCATATATCTGTTGGCTCCCTGTATACCTTCTTCTGAGAAGTGTCTATTCATATCTTTTGCCCACTTTTTAAAGGGGCTGTTTGTTTTTTTCCCTTTGGCGCGTTTGAGTTCCTTGTAGATTCTAGATGTTAGGCCTTTGTCAGATATACAGTTGGCAAAATTTTTTTTGTCCCATTCTGTGCCTTTGCCCATTTTTAAATGGGATTTTTTTTTCTATTGAGTTATTTGAGTTGCTTATGTATTCTGACTATTAGTTCCCTGTCAGATGAATAGTTTGCAAATATTTCTCCCATTCAACAGGCTCTCTTTTCACTCTGTTACTGTTTCCTTTGCTGTGCAGAAGCTTTTTAGTTTATTCTAATCTCATTCACTTATTTTTATTTTGTTGCCTGAGATTTTGAGGTCTTAGTCATAAATTGTTTGCCTAGACTAATGTCTAGGAGAGTTTCCCCTAGGTTTTCTTCTGGTATTTTTATGGTTTCAGGTCTTATGTTTAAGTTTTAATCCATACTGAGTTGATTTTTGTATATGGTGAGAGATAGGAGTCCAGTTTCATTTTTCTGCATGTGGCTATCCAATTTTCCCAGAGGAATTTATTGAAGAGGGTGTCCTTTTCCCAGTGTAAGCTGCTGTTGGCTTTGTCAGAGATCAGTTGGCATAAATATGTGGCTTTGTTTCTGGCTTCTCTATTCTGTTCCATTGGTCTATGTGTTGAATTTTTTTTATCTCTAATATTTAAGCACAAGAAAGGCCCTCTTCCTATTTCTCACAGTTTCTCCCACAATAGCTCCTTTGCCCAAATAGATTTGAATTGGCATTTGTTTTGGTGAAAAGAGTCACTTTTTGCTTTTTATGATTATTTTCTTCTTACCTCCCAGACCTCTTTGGTGGACAGAAAGGCAGCCAAAAATGCCTGAGGAAAAATATAACAACATTTTCTTTATAAGTTTATTCTTGTGCTCTGCATATGTTTTACTTTTCTCAATTTAAAACCACTGATATTATAATAGAAATCTAATAGTAATAATATATGTAAAGCAATAGTTTTTGTTTCTGTTGAAAGGTTTCTGTTTAAAAGGAAGCTGGTGCCATATAACATTGCAGTTTCTTGTTTAAAAATAATATTTCTTATACAGAGAACTTTTAGGAATAAAATATTGTGTAATGAGTAAAATGTCATTGTTTCTGTAGTGAAAAAAAGCACAGATCTTACAATGTTAAAAGCCCAGCACTTTCGTATTTACTTTAAAATTTGCAAAATAAAATTTTATATCAGTATCTGTCAAATAATGAATAATAACCTTTAAGATTCCCGATAGAAGAAAAGTCTGAGAGTTAAAAATTGATTCATTGTCTGTTATTCTATCTCCATTTATTCACTTTCTTTTCTTCCGTCTTCTCCACCAAGATACCCTCTTTTATTTTACCTTATCTGTGTTACATTTTAATATGCATAGCAGCACATTCAGACAAAGATCAAATTAACATAATATAAATGTAGAGAAAATGTCATAACTTGGTTTCTTATAAACAAAATATAAATATGATAAGCTGTCATCTGGAGTGCCACGTACTTGCATCAATACATGTGTGTTTTTCCTTGACTAAAGTTATATTTTTAAGAGTTTTCTAGTTTAAAACTGATATAATTAGATATAAATGTTCTGCACATTCTTAAGTTTTGCATATTCTTAAGAGAAATGCATGTAATCTACAAAAATCTGGCTCATAAAATTCTTTCTGACTAATGTCTTCATCGATCTACCAAATTATCTTCTATAGTTATCTATATGATTAGCTCCAGAAGATATGAACATCTGTCAGAATAAGTTGACACTGTCCATGGACTTAATTATCAGGGTTATTTTGTCTTCCATTACTGTTTGCGGCTTTTTTCAAGGGGTTTATTCAATTGCAAATGATAGTAAACCAATTCAGAGACTTGCTAGTAAAAACTGGTTATCAACACTTTTTATTGAAAAATACAAGGATAGATTCAGATATAGCTATATTCTGTAGTTCAAACTACATAATCAACCCTTTTTTCTTCTTCTTCCATCCCGTTTAAACACCATTCCTCTACCCTTATTAATCTTCTCTTTGCTCCTCTTTGTTTTCTCTCATGGTTTCCTCTGTGTGATGGCTGCAAGAAGGTAAAAATTCTAGGCTTAAATGATCTTAAGTTTGGAAATCTGATTTGAAAGTTCTATTACTTTTCCAGATAGTTAACAGAAGTTTTAGGATTAATTCTGATTCATAGGAGCACAGACATATGCTTACCCATAAACCAACTACTATGGCCAGAAGAGAGAATATTCTCATTCCTCAGGCATGGGTTACAGGTCCATTTCTGGAGCCAGGAAACTCAGTTCACATCCTCCCTGAATCACGTGGACCAAGAATGGCAGATAGAAGATACCTAATTGCAAATTTGGATTCAATTATTAAAAAGGAGAGGTTAGACAGGCAGAGAGCAATGCTGTATACCATGGAACTCATCTGTAGGCAACAACAGGATTTTTAGCTTTATAGCTGTGCACCCTTATATATGTCCAGAATTTGATTCATTGGTCTCACTTCCCTCAGCTCTAAATAGTTGTGAAATTTGAATAACTGCTTAGTATGAATGCTCCAACCAAATAGTCATCAACTTGGTATACAAAAGTTCAGTTTCTAATCAAGTAGGAAGATAAGACAAAAAAAGAGAGACTATTCAAATTGGCTGAAGTTTTATTGGATAAGAGAAATAGTTGTGTTGGTAGATTGGGTCAAGGTTGAAGCAGAACATTTTTGAGAACCTTTGAACACCTAATCATTGACTTCTTTTCTTCCCCAGCTTTCAAATCCTCGAGAATTTTGTGTAGACAGTATTTCTCCACAAACACCTAATAAAAAAAAGGGGGAATAGGAAGGAGAGGCAGGGAATTTTAAATAGATTTTTGAGCTGCCACCTGGTTTTTATCACACTCACACTCTGATATTCATTAGCCTGCCTTGATGTCTTTTAGTTCTCGTGAACATAAGATAGTGCTTATTTTAATGACTACTGAAAAAAGGTTTGGATTTGAAGCTGGTAATAGTTTTGAATCACTTAAGTTGAATCTCATGTCTTCTCTGAAAATAATTACGATTTGCTAAGTTCGGCCAGTGGTCATTTATATGAACTTGCAGGGTGTGGTTACTAAGAGAACTCAAAATAACGAACCAAAGTGAAAATATTCTTTAGATATGTCAGATCTCTCCCTTCATGCAAAAAGTTTAATTATTCTTCATAAATTGTACATTTTAAATGTATAATGGCTGCTTTCACAAGCTTTATATTGAATGCAAATTTATGTGGTAAATATTCTAGACACAGCTAATATGCTGATGAGATAAAATAATATTCATTATTTCTTTTCAGGTATGTCTACCTCAGTCTAATTTGTTTCAAAAGCACATTAGCTTGTATAAACAAATTAAATACTAGCATTTAAATGCCAGCACCTATTATTTAACTGGGGCACTGGGTATAATTAAGATATATCTGTTGAAATATTATGTTTTTAGAAGAATTTGATTGAGTGCTATTATAGGATTATTTTCAATGTAGCGTCAAAGTGGTAGAATAAGAAATGGAGAGGACCAAGTTAGGGAGATGCTTGAAAAATACATTGTGGCTGGGTTCAGTGGCTCATACCTGTAATCCCAGCACTTTGGGAGGCAAAGGAGGAAGGATTGTTTGAGCCCAGGAGTTCGAGACCAACCTGGAGAACATAGTGAGACTTCATCTCTACAAAAATAAAAAAATTAGCTGGATGTGGTGGTACACGCCTGTAGTCCCAGCTACTCAGGAGGCTGAGACGGAAGGATCACCTGAGCCCAGCAAGTTGAGGCTGCAATGAGCCATGATTGTGCCACTGCACTTCGACCTGGGAGATGGAGTAAGGACCCAACTCAAAAAAAAGAATCAAAAATAAAAATAAGAAAATAGACTGGGGTAAACTAATTGGACAAGAAAGGGGGAGAGAAGGGAGAAGGCAGAGGTCATTCCAGGAACACCCTCCTCTTTACAGGAAGAAGAAATACTATAGACAAAGGAACTGGGCCACTAAACAGCTTGAGATGCCTTGAGAATCTATAGACTTTAAAGGCTCTGGGGCTGGAGAGTAGAATAGGCAGCATCAAAGGAGCTGCTGAAGGTGGTGCTGAAACTGAGATGAGAGAGGCCGGGCCAGGACTCACAGAGCATCTTTGCTGTAGTTTGGATGTTTGTTCTCCCAAACCTCATGCTAAAATTTGATTGCAATGTTGGACATGGGCCTAATGGGAAGGGTTTGGGTTATGGGAGTGGATCCTTTCTGAATAGATTAATGCTGTCTCTGAAGGAGGGGGTGAGTGCATTTTCATTCTTTTCATTTCCAAGGGAGCTGGTTGTTAAAAGAGTCTAGCACTCCCCTTCTTTCTCTCTCTCTCTTTCTTACTCAGTCATAGTGGGATGTCTGCATAGGCCAGCTTCCCTTCTCCTTCTGCCATGAAGAGAAGCAGCCTGAGGTCCTAACGCAGATGCTGGCACCATGATTTTTATATAGCCTGAGAAGTAGGAGTCAAATAAAACTGTTTTCTTTACAAATTACCCAACCTCAGGTATTCCTTCACAGCAACAAAATTGGACTAAGATGCCTGGTAGGTCATATTTTAACCCATTTTCTTTTCTTTACAGAGATGAATAATAAGAGGGATATTTGACTATAAATGTCGTGAATTGCATGGTCATATCCTGTTACTCCCTTCTAAAAGACTATTGAGGCTTTTTTCTTTGAACAAAATAAACTCTTAGCTCACAGTGATTGCCTTCTATCCTTCATTATGTTCCCTCAGGCACAGTATGCTCTTCAATTTGATTCACTGTTTATTTAACGAGGCCAGAATTTTCTTGTTCTGTGCCCTATGCCTAGAATTCTCACTTCTCCATTTTTACCTATCAGATCCACACTCATTTTTAAAGTTAATTCCATAAAGCTTTTGCTAATTTCCATGCTTCTGGATCTTGCTTCACAGGGAAAAAATATTTTCTCATTCATGCATCTAAACGACTTTCTTTTTCTGTCTTTTCTATCTTCATGACATTTCTCATTTTCTCTTTTGAATTATGAATATATATAGTGTGTTTATATAAAAATAAGCATGTACATTCATAATAGATAATAAAATATGTGTGTGGGCATGTATCTATGTATGTATTTAAAACCCATGACTAAATTTTAAGATTCTAGACAACAGGGACTGTCTATGCATTTTATTAATTCACCTTTTAGTAACATTTAACATAGTGCTATGTACTTGAGTAGAAAGAGGCAGGGGACACTCTATTAGTGTGAGAGAGTATAGACAGATATGTTCCGCAAACAGATATTTCAGGGAGCTCACCAACTTAAAAGAGCCATTTCAGGTTTTACAGAATGATGTGTGAAATAGATCAATTAGTAAGGCAATTTTCAAGTTACCTTTGAGTAGTGACCAGAACAAAACAATGGACCTTTATAAACCGCTTTTTGAATTGCAGATCCTTCAGAGTTTGCTTTAAGGAAAGTTCTCACTTGGGTAAGAATTTATTTTAGGGGTGGGTGGTTTTCAGTAACTGTTACATCACCTTTGAAAAGCTTGATGAATTTAAATCTAATGTGGTTGTTTCTGGATGAATTAGTAAGATTTTATCTATTCAAGTGTCTACACACCTCAAATTGTATTATACATTGCCCACATCTTCTTGGATTGCTAAAGTTCATAATATATTTTATCTTCTAAGCCTATGGGTGTATTTCAACCTCTCTACTTGTGCCAGAAGAAAAAAAGACTTTGGCAGTAATGTTCAATGGAAAATCCATTCTCAGATATGCTAGGACGTAGCAGACGCACTGAGCACGTGTGAGTTTAACAGACAGATTTAGTGGGCTGTTCAGCAGCAAGGAGATTAAGAAGTTGAACTCAGTAGTTTCATAGACGCTGACGTTATTCAACTTCTGGTAAAAAGCATTGGATATGTTAAAAGTCTGGTTCATTTTTAACCATGTATGGTAATTTAAACACTTTAAGTTTCAGCAGTTCTACATAATCATAACCATATTTTCTGAGTACTTGGAAAGATTGATCAGAAGAAAAAACATGATCCAACCTGTTTAGGTATTTTCACTCTACAAAACACAACAATTTTGTAAATTCTATGAATTGGAATCTGAAAGAGAGCAAAACATTTACTATTGCTTTTTAAAACATTTGCTTTAACTGATCTTTGAACATAAATATTTTTAAATCACTCTTGGAGAGATTCTGTATTATCTTTAAGAAATGTCACAGGTCCTGCTACCTGATACAGTGTCATTTGCAATGACAGGTTTCTGAACCACACCAGCTTCTTCCTTTCTTTTCTTTGTCTTCATTCCTTTCCTGCTTTACAATTTCCCTTCTTTTTCTCATTCTATTCTCCTACTCTTTCTGATTAGCTCATTTTTCTCTCCTCCTTTTCCTACTCTGGCCTGAGTCAATGACACTTAAATATTATTTAATATTAATTCTGTTGGAAATTTTGAAAAGCAAAGTTGTTTTGATGTTTCAATCTCTTTTGTTCCTTTCTCTCTCCCTCCCTTTCTCTTTCTCTGTGTGCTTCAATACTTCCCTCCTTCTTTCTTTCTTTCCTTCTTTTATTTTAAGAAAATCTGATAATAGTCTTTATAGTGTTAATTCTTTACATTTTCAAGTCATATATTATATCAATATTAAAAAATATTTGTCATTAAGTTAGAAGAAACTGACTTTATCTCAATATGAATTGTAAAAATAAAGTATTTGCTTTCAAATATTATTTTAATAATCTGAATATTTTAATTAATATAGCACCTTGGGGTTAGAGCGAACATAAAAGCTTTCGTTCAATGTTTGAATCCTTTTATACCAGAGTTTCTCTCTTCCTGTCACCAACTGATCATCTGTCCTACTCCTGAATACCTTTTTTGATGGAGATTTACTATGGCCCACAAGAAGAACCTTCCTTAAAATCAGATACAATGTGTATTTGTATTCATCTCTTGCCTCTGTATCATATTTTTTCTACTTTTCTTCTTGTGGTCATTTTGAGAAGGCATTTTTTAAAAAATAAAAAAGCACTTCAGATGTTTTTAATATGTTATCATACAATAATCTAGAAGGGTGTAGTAAAACTTAAAAATGACTACTTTTGTGAAGTGGGACTAAAGACAAAGGATGGGATGAGAAAGGTAATTATTGAAAATAAGACTCCTACTGAACTTAAAGTATACACACTCATGTATTTATTTATTTTAATAACAATTTAAAAATAACTATTATGTCCTTTATGAGATGCCTTTTTAAAATGCAAATTTTACATGAAAATTTTTTCTCATATAATAATTATTTTTAGACCCTACTTCTTTCTTTTTTATTTTCTCTGCTCATGCTCTACTTTTATTTGAAAAGTGAGTGTGGCAACCGGAATGGAATAAAAATGATAAATCTATTTTACCAATGATGATGCTTTAGTTGTATGTTCAAATTGGCAGTATACAACTCTTAGTATATGCAGGAACAAATTATAACAGCCACTAAAAATGCAAGAAAAAAGGATTTTAGTAGAAAAAAATCTTAAATAACAATATATTATTTTCTATACAGAATGGAAATGATGTCATCTTGATTTTTATTTTGTGACTTTTCCTATCTGTCTCAACTAAATAGAGGGAAAAAAATTTGGCATATTATTATTCTAAACTAACAGAGCAAAAAGTAAATGCATTTAAGTGTGCTTATTTCTTTTCAAATACACTTTTTTTTGTATGGGCTCTGTAATAAAAGGTCTACTTTTCTTTCTTTTTTTTTTGATGTGGAGTCTCACTCTGTTATTCAGGCTGGAGTGTAGTGACACAGTGACGGCCACCCTAGCGTTGACCTGCTGGGCTCCTGTGATACTTCTGTCTCAGCCTTCCAAGTAGCCGGAACTATAGGCGCACTACCATGCCCAGCTAGTTTTTGATTTATTGTAGAGACGAGGTCTGGCCAAGTTTCCCTGACTGGTCTCAAGTTTGAGGACTCAGGCAATCCACTCGCCTCAGCCTCCCAAAGTGCTCCACTGAGGCTGGCCAAAAAGTTTACTTTTCTTAAAAATAATCTTATTTTTTAATATTTTAATTTGATTACTTTAATTTTTCAACTTGCTCTTGAGTGATGTTGAAATGTCTAAAATAGTAGTATCTTAGGGGGTCAAGAAAGTTCTTTATTTCCATCTTTTCACCTGAAAGACTATTGTTTGTGATGAAATGATGTCAAATACAGAGTATTTATAAAACAATGTGAGAATGTCATAGTAGTCACAAAGGTATAGAGTAATGACAACATGTCAGCTCAAGTTAGGAAATCAACATCTTCATAGGCTAAAGACATCAAAGTAAGCAAGGTCCTGGATCTGGAGAAAGTGTGTTGTAAGGCAGGATGTTTTTTTGATATTTGTTGACCCTGTGAGTCAATTCTCTGAGCCAACTCATGACAAGTCTATGTGGAATCTAATGAGAAGGCCCAGTGGAATGGAATGGAGAAGCATGTTGAGGAAGGAATTCTGAACCTTGAGTTTCAGTTCCAGTTCTAGCAGTGAAACTAATTACCTGAGTGTCAGTTAACCTCTCTGTGCCTGCTTCATATATATAATTAGAAGATTAAACTGCATCAATACGGGGCTTTATGCTTTTGACCTTTTGTGGTTCTAGGAAATCACTGTGGAAATTCGAAAGACTATATCCAGGAGGAAAACAAAACAAAATATTCCACGATAGGACACCAGTTAAGCTTCTGAATTAACATTTTCTGAAAAATGCTAATAATACCCATTGTTACAAGCTGATTTCTTTTTTATTTTATTTTTTTTTCATTAATCAGTATTTTTTATTATGGTTTTGTGGGGTACAGTTAAGGGTTAGGTGTACAATGACGTTTCATTCAGGTACCCTGTACAAGCTGATTTCTTTTCACTGTTATAGTAGAAAATAGACAGCTATGAAGTGAGAAAATATAAAGTGATTAGAGATCAACTATGTCAACAGTTCAGAACACTAGACCATTCACATTTCCTTTTCACTAATCAAGTATAATCTATTATAAAGTGGTTCATACTTGCAAAAACGAGCTCTTATTTTAGCGACTGCAGAAAAATGTAGGCAGAAAAACTAAAAATGATTAACTTGTAAATATTCAAAATGAATGAAAACAGTTCTAAATATCCAATCACTCAATCTGTTTGTTTTAAAAAATAGTTGGGTATTGTCACGATGCTTAATGTTCCAAATCCATAGAGTAATATAGGACATTGATTCTTAATGGATATATTTTAAAATGTGTAGCATTTCCTGTCTGTTTCAGCATTTCCACTGATTTGGTTTCACTCTTAGAGAGAAAGTTGATATACACTATGCATGAAAGTAATAAATATCAAAGGAAATAACATATGGAACCAATAGCTACCTCTCTCCATTATGGGTCAGATATAGTATGCTACAAAATAAAATGCTTCAGAATAGAATTCTCTTTCATACTATTAAAAAATAATGGTTCTTAAACTTACATAGCTGAATTCTGTTGTGTGTGGAAGAATTTCAGGAAAAAATAAAACGAGTTTCCATAGTCTTGGGATGTAATCATTATTTGTGTTTTCAGATTAAAGTTAACAGTAACTAGCAAGATAAATTTATGGAGGTTAGATTTATAAAACTTGAGAAGGAAATCTGTTTGCTGGAATATTCTTATGTGAAAGATAAAAGTTGAGAAATTCAAGCTTATTAAGAAAGAGCATTCAAATAAATGGAGAATTAAATTGCTTGATAGACAATGACTGTTGTTCCCATATTGTGGGGGCAGTCTCTTGGAATTAAAATTTGTTCCTTCATTTAACCTACAGAATAATACAATTGATTTTATCATTCTGTATTATAAGTAAATTCTTCTCATAATAGAAATTATTCTGAAATAAGGTTGAAGAATACACTGTGACTTGATTTGCATCCTTCCTCACCCTCATAGTTCAAATAAGACTGGCAAACTCATGAGATTAGGCATTCCCAGAAGACCAGTAAGAGCTTCCTGGCTTTATGCCGGCCAAAAATAACAGCATGGCATGTTTTTACAATAATCCTACTTTTGGGCAAAACAGGAAAGGGAGAGGCATGTTAAATTAAGTTTTTTTTAAATAAGATGAACAGAACCAAAGAAAATAGAACAGTATTCTTTCGGTTCAGGGAAAATTTAAAATTGACTCTGATTATCCAAATTTTTACTTGTTTTTGAATGGCAAAATTATCCTGATATGATCTAAAAATGTTATGATATTTCTGTTTTTTATTTCCCTGAAACTGGGCTACCAAGCTAAGTTGGCAATATTTAATTTACCTCTCTGCCTTACTTAGAATTTTCACTTTGTTGGAAAGATACACATTTGCCTGATGACATCAATTCTCAAGATCTGGTCCAATATTTTTGTACTACAGGGATTTTTTCCCCCCAGTATTTCTTGGGATTGAAATAGCTTATTAATGCATTTAAATTTTATGATTAAATCCCTTATCAACATTACTGAATACATAGTATTCAGTAGTAACTGCCTATGCTACTTCAAAGTCCTAATTCTAATATTTTCTAAATAGCAAGAAAAACAAACTATTGTTAATAAATACAATATTATTTCTCAAATTGGGAAGGAGAGAGCATTATTATCTAAATAAATTCTCAGAAACAGATGCTCTTTTGCCTCTTTGTGTTTTCCTTTTTGGTATCTGTTGTCAGGGAGGACAGTAAACGTCTTTCCTGTGTCTGACAATCATGATATTTTCCTCTTTTCCTTTTGAAATGGCATCAGTTTTCTTCTGACACTATTGTTATTCTTTCCAGCATGGCAACCTTGGGCTCACAGCATACATCAGTAAATGCTGTGCTTTTTCTTTAAGGTTTTTCTAATTTTTAATTAAAAAGAAAAGCTGGATTCTTGCTGATCACCTACAGGAGTGTGACTCTCCATGGTTACCTGTCACTCAAAGAGCTCTAGCTCTGAGGAATGCTAATTAGCCCCGCTAAAGCATCATAATTGAACTGGAGAGACGACTGCCGGAGGTGCAGGTCTGCCTTCATTCAGAACAGTCTTGCCATCTAAATGGATGGAGCCATCCTGACAATGTGAGGAAATAAAGCGCGACGGGAAGAAAGGGGGAAACAACATTCCGTCTTCCATTATTTACTCTCACTTTTAAAGTGATTATCAAGATGTAGCCTGGATACCATGTGGATACCCCCCAAAAAAGCAAAAAACAAAAAAAGAGATGCTTTCTTTAGCCATAAGAGAATAAACCATAGCACCTGCTTGGCAATGATCTCTTTGTGGCTAATTGTGTTTGAATTGTATAAAAACGAAGTATCTGAAACAAATGAACGCATTGGAATATCAATGTAAATAATCATCATGATGATAATAACCCTGTGTTTTGGGGAAAATAGTCTTTATTGAAATTAAGGTAGTATTTGGAAACAGACAACTAACCGTACAGGAATGTTTCCTGGTTATTTTTGGAGAACAAGAGAGAAAGTTCATGGTATTGCAATATCCTTCAAACATATGTGTATATTGGCATTTTGACAATTTAAAAGAGTAAAAGCCTAGTTGGATATTGTAAACCAACAGTTACAGTAAAAGAAACAAAAACTAAGATAATTGTGTTCCAACTGAGTTCTAAATATTAATGGGAAAATAAGTAGTTGTAAAATGATAATGTATTTGACATAATAGGGCTGTGTGGTATTTCATATAATAAGGAATTCATGGTGATTTGGTACTGTAGGGACCTCAAATATGTTAAAAGAAAAACTTTAGACAAAATTAAATTTAACAGCTTATTTGAGCAAAGAATGATTTTTAAGATGGGCAGTTTTGAGAGCTAGGAAAGTTTCAGAGAACTCAGCTCTGCATGGTAGGCAGGTAACATTTATAGACAGAAAAAGAAAGTGAGGTACAGATTGATTGGTTACAGCTCAGCATTTTTCTTATGTGAGCGTGGTCTGATCAGTTGGCTGGCTGTGGTTGACTGAAGCTCTGTTTCTGTGACTAGCTGAGATTCAACACCTTTTTACAAAAGTATACTCTTCAATTAGGCTTCCAGTTAGTTTACATATTAAATTACTTGGGTGCAGTTCTTTATGTGGGAACTAAAAGTGCAAAGGCATCTTCTGGCCAAATTTAGTTTAATTTAGCAGATATAACCATGTATAATGCCTTGAAAATTATGGTTTAGAGAAGATGTCCTTAACCCCAAACCACATAGTAAATGATAGGTAAAACCCAGACTAGAACCCAAGTCCTCTTACTCTAAGTTTAGCGTTTAAGGTAAAGAGTAAAAGCAATAGATTAAATGTGATTTTACCCTAAGGTGTGATGGTGAACAGTGCAAGAGTCAAACAGTCAGAGGTTTTTCCTTGTTTGTGTTATAATGCAATATTTGCTGTACTTGAACAGTACCTGGTGCCCCACATATATTTGTTAAATGAATAAGTAAATAGACACATTCTTATATAATTTGAATGTTTCAAATTACTATAAGATATTTAAAATGCCAGACTACCCAATAAGATAATTCCCTCCCTCTCGGAAGGCTGAGGCGGAAGGATCGCCGGAGCCCAGCAGGTCGAGGCTGCGGTGGCCGGGAGCGGCCACTGCACTCCAGTCTGGGTGACAGAGTAAGACTCCAACTCAAAAAAAAAAAAAGAAAAAAAAGAAAAAGATAATTCTCTCCCTCCCTCCCTCCTTCCTTCCCTCCCTCCCTTCCTTCCTTCCTTCCTTCTTTCTTTCCCCCTCTTCTTTCTTGTTTATGATGGTATGATTTAGTCTAGAAATTAGATGTGTCCTGACTGACAAATATCTGTTACTAGAATACCTGGAAAGAACTGTTACCATAACTTACTCAACCATGTGTTATAGACTAGTCACTTCTTCCTTTAGAGAAGCAATCTCAGTATACATAAGCAACTTAGATAGAAAGTCCAATTTGAGAATAAAAGAAACAAACACAAAAAACTAGCACCATTTAGTAGCTACTATATTCTAGGTACACATACACTATGTAATTTTTACAGTAAACCCATGGTTTTGATACTATATACACATTTTACAGACAAGGAAACCAAGTTTCAGAATGTGCTAAGCAATTTTCTTAAGGTCCTGAAATTAGTAAATGAAAGAGCTAGGGCTTAAATCCAAATAGTCTTCCTCCATATCAATGCTCTTTCCAGAGTACTGTGCTTCATTACAATTCCCAACGGCAATATCCTAGTTTCATCAAGCAAGTCTACACAACTAAAAATCAATTTTATTTAGAGTTCTCATAGAGTTAAGATAATTTGTATCATATTGTGGGCAACATTATCAACAGAGTGTGACTCTTCCAAATCTTAACTGTCCAACTTTGCCTGGGGTAGTCGAAGAAGACATCTCAGAGATGGTGATCTTGGAGCTGAGACCCCAAAGAGTAAAAGAAGCCAGGCAGACAGCTACCTCGAGGAAAAGAGCTGTGGTAGAAGGAACAAAGGTGCAAAGACCCCATGAGAGAAATAAGCTTTGTTTGAGGAACATATGGAGGGTCTAAATACTTAGAACAAATTAAATGGGGCGATAGAGAAGACGAGGTCAGGAACACAAAGATCAGTCAGTTTTTGCAGGATCTTGTAGGCAAAATTAGAGTTTTACTGCAATTGTAGTGGGAAACAACTGCAGAGTTTTTAGCTGGAATGTGTTGTGATACAATTTATGCTTTAAAAAAGATCACTGAGAGGATAATAGATTATAGGGAGCAAGAGTGAAAAGGTCCCTTCAAGAAGATGTTTTGGAGTTCCAGTGAACTACTGAATTTTCAGCAGCGGAAAGGGTGGCTACATGGGATACATTGACCCCATTTTTGGATGCTGAGAAGTGAGTGTGAGAGAAATAGAGGACTTAAGGATGTCTGTAATGTTTTTGACCTGAGAATGGGCCACTGAAATAGTGCTATTTGCCAGATGATAATTAAGTAAGGAATAATTTGAGGGACATATTAAAATAGTGCTTTTTTGCATAGAAGATTCTCAATAATACAGCTTTTAAAAGAATGAAGGAAAGATGAAGATTTAGGCTATTTGATATGTGGTCACTCAAAGAATGTTTCACTGTGACAGTTTAAAAGCAATGATATAACCTAATGTAAAGTAAGACACTATTTGAAGCAAAATCAAAACACAGAGTCAATATCACTGATGGTAAAGTATATTACTGTATCATGGAAGAAGCAACATGTGTTCAGAAAATAAAAATGTTAAATGGTTGTAAAATCTCTTCTCAAGGTCATTTGGGAAGGCTATAGAAAAAAGAAAAGGCAAGAATTAAAAGCATGTCAAGTGGACCGTTTACCACACCTTTTTCCACCTGGTAAGTAAGAAGTCACATCTTGTCAAATCTGTATTGTTCATGTGAATGGAATGCTGTGAGGAGACCAACCCTTCTCCACACCCTTAGATCTTTTTCTCCCACTCTAGAGTAAAAATAAAAATAAAATTTGACTTTCAGCAAGCAGAAACCAACCATAGGATTAGAGTGCTAAAGACAATTGTTATTAAAATATTCTGATTTGCTAAATCCGATTTACAGTGTGTGTGAGTGTATGTATGTATATAAAGGTTTTTTCTTATCTTCTAATAATGACTTCTATTATTTTTGTTAAACATAGTGGATAAAACTTTTAACTTCTTTTTTGAACATGAACAGCAACACATAGAATTTTGATTAACAACCAATAATACTAGAATTTGAAGTTTGCTATAAAATTACTAACTTAATAAGTTAGTTTTTTCTGAACTAACTTATTAAGAACATTTTCTTCAGCATTGAAGTTTTACTCTTGGGGCTTTGCCAGAGAACTGTGTAACCATTATTACTCACATTCGGGCCCCTTATCTAACTGATTGCAATTTCCTTCCTCTTGCCTTTAGGACTTAAATATTTAATTTCTACTATATTCATTTTTCCTTTCTGATATTTTGATTTGTAAGTATTATTTATATGCATTTTTAGCCTATTTTAAGCCTCCTCATATATTTTTTAAGAAATGTGTTTGGAGCAAAATGTAGGGATGAAGAAAGAATGTTTAACCGTAGAAGTGTACGTGAATCAATGTCACTTTAGCATGTGTGTTTTCTCTTTTTTTATGTCTCAAATGTTGAACCCTCAGCTAGGTGATAGGCAGCCACAGAGTTCATAGCATTTCTTCTGGGCTGAGTGTGTACAGTTGGGTTACACAACAGAGAGTTGTACATTCAAGATGTATATCTGATGGGTCATTCCATCATTTCTGTTTTTTATTTACATTTTGAATGTGTCTACACTTCTTTCATATTCGTAACCTCCTTGGACTCTTTCTCTGACCTTCACTACTGTAAAAGAAATTGGGACCAGATAAAGTATGTGCTACTTTTATGGATAAGGAACTGGCAGACACAAATGACACTAAAACATTAGCTCGAGGTTATTAAGGTAAGTGGAACAATATTTCTGGTTTCTGAAATCAAGAATATTTAATATAGCTGGTTATTATAATCATGTCTTCCATTTTCACTGTGTTTGACAATAAGATAAACAATCATCAGAATAAAGAATTTAATATTTAAAATTTTTATTTTGAAAAGACACTTATCTTTTGATATTTAAAATTGCTGTCAAGTTGAGTGGCAGAAACTGTGGTTGTCCCTTGATATCATGACATCTTCCATAATAATAGTAAAGATTACATTTCCAGTCTCTCATATGGACTGACAATGTGACTCAATTCTGGCCAATGAGATATAAATAGACCTTATCTCTGCAACTTCTAGGTCTGAGGAGTAGGGACATATTGTCGCCTTCTTCTTTGCCTTTTTCTGCTGGTAGGAATGTGGATTTATTAGTGAATCAGTTTATATCACACACATGAAGCCAACTCTCTGGGATTGGCAAAACACCATAATAGGAAAGGGTGACTGTTCTCATGACTTTATGTAATAGAGACATAAAGTAACTCCAACTCCTTATAATATAAAAATATCTCAGTAAAACAGTATACAATTCAGACAAACTAAGTTTTGAAATGACATATTTAAAATGTTCTTAAAAAAACCTATCAAATATTTGAATTCAGTCCTCGCTGCTTGTGTGAGTAGTTCCAGCTTGAGCTACCTTGACTATGTTACATATGAGAGGTGCATTTCTATTTAGATGAGCAAGAAATGTCTCATCTAAGCTATACTTATCGGTACATTTATGCTGTGCTTTATAGAAATAGCAATACACTGAAATCAACACAGTAAACCAAAAAATTATTTCAGGTAAAAATACATGAAAATCACATATACCAATATCAGGAATTATAAATATTTTTGAAATAGTGATTTTGCAGTGTCTTATAAAGTGCCTCACTTTTGAAAGACAAACTATGTAGACACTTGATATTACTGAGAAATATACTCTGAACCTCCCCGAATCTCCTAATTTTAAAATATAATTTTTACATGAAGTATATAAATTAGAGTGGTCAAAAATCTTAGGTAGCCTTTCCAAACCCTAATGAAAATAGATGTATACATGAGGAATGATAGAACAATAAAACAAAAGCTGAAGCTACTATTAGTTTTACTTGCTAGAAGCAATCCTTCTGGCACACCATACTTAAAGAGTATCAGAGTGAGCAAATCTGTGCTGTAGAACAATCACAGACTGCTTCATGGCAAAGATTTTTGAAGACTCTTGAGAGTTAGAGCCTTAAATCTTAGATTTTTGAAGACCAAGGGTCTGCTCTATGACATTCTATAGATTTTTGTGTTTGATTCCCTAAGAGTATTTTGTGGCAGATATCATCTAATGACTCCTTTAGTGATTAATTGAGGCAAACCTAGAAATTGCTCTGGGGCAGAAACAGCTCTGTAAATGTAATAAGACACAAATATGATAGTAGCTGGTTATAAGCATTGGAACAACCTAATAACAACTTGATTTCTTAGTCTGTTGTTTCTTAGTTTGATCTTTACAGATGCTGCTTGGAAAGTATTAAGTGCTAAAACTTGTACCACAAAACAGAAAGGCTCTCTACAACCATTTTGCTTACAAATGAAACATGTTCAGTAACTGGGAACTTAGGAGTTAGTTCCCAGATATAACAGATATAACTTATATATCTGTTAATTGAAATCTTCAAATATTGATCAGAAAATCATGTAGGATAAGAAATATGGTGATTATTCAACAATAAACTCAAAAAACATAAGCTGAACACTGTTATATGTTAATTGAAAAGCTTCAAATGAAATTGTTGTGTAAGAGAAGTCTTTCTTAGAGGGATTGGTATAAGTTTACTAATGTAGCTATCATTTATTAAGTACTTTACAAGGTTAAAAATGTGCTACGTACTTCATATAGACTATCTCATTGAATCTTTATGAAGTAGTTACTATTACTGATTTAAAAAAAAAACCTGAGACTTAGAATGTTTAAGCACATTGTTCCAAATGACAGAATTAGTAATTGACAGTGCCAGGTTAGTCTGACACCAGGTTATATTTATGACCTTAATATAAAACATCAATTTATTTGTTAGCAAAAATGATATTTCATTTATTATAAGAAATAGACTCAACATAATACATATTTAAGAAAATTAAATTAGTATCCTGCATAGCAAAGATCTTTTCCAAATAAGCAGTTGAATCTATTTGATATATGTGGTCTCTCTTTTAATCTCTTCCCTCAAAGACTCTATTCTTTTTATTGAGGCTTTCAGCAAATGTGCTTGGTCTTCTAAACACATTCCAGTATCCTTCCAAACACATGGTTTTGCTGTTCCCATGGAGATATCAGGACACTTATTATAGGACTCCTTTAACAGCAGAGCAGTCTCTGGAAACTTGGACAGCTATGTGATGTCATTGAGTGACTGCAGGCAACTGAAAGGAAAGATATGCAACTGGTTTCATCTTAGTCCCTACTTGGAGCAACATGTAAATGATTAGAAATTAAATCCATATTAAGAAATATAATTTGGAACTGAAATCTTATCTCTGAAATAATGACATAATGTAGACAAGTCAATATTTAAAATAAGATTTATTTGCAGGATTGAAGCTTTAGACAAGAAATAGAGTTGGAGAATGAGAGCAAGAGGAATCTTCACTTTATAGGATATTTTGGCACATATGCCTTATTCTGAATAAAACTAGGTGAAAAGGATGTTTTGGCAATTTAAAGTTCTATGAGGAATGTCCATTAATAATAAATTACTGAAAACAAACACAGCCAAATGATATTAATATATCATATTGCTCAGCCCCCTCAACCATTTCTTATAAATCCAAATTTATTTGTATACTGGATTCTAACGCTTTTCATCTAAAAGTTGTGGTTTGAAAAAATTTAGGATCAACTGCACAGGAATGTTATGAAGGTAGTTGAGATAATAGGTATGACAGCAATTGAACTTTACCAAATAAAAATCTTAGGACATTACAGTAGATAAGATTCAATTATTAAAAATATTTTATTACTTTACATTATAACATTTAGAAGGTAAAATATTCAATCTCTATCCATGAAGCATTTATTATAAGAATAATTTAGTACTTGATAGTTTCAGAAGAGAAAAAGAATTTGGACATTTCCTGTGAGTTTGTTGTAACAATTTTGAATCTGCATTTATTCTCATTCTGTAGATGCTCTGGGGAAAATACATTGTCTTGGTGTACTAAGTAGAGTCATTTCTCTCCCTTCCTTGTTTGGTCTTTACTGAAGCCAACAGTACACTCTAGAGAATAATAGCTCTCCTTTAAGCTTGGATATGGTCTGTGGTGGGTTTTCAAATATAACAAAAACAAAGATAAGACAAACATAAACACCAAAAAATAAATTTAAATCTCTTTAAAAAAGAAAAAAACATAATAAAGACTTGCATTAGAAATAAACTATATTATTATACCATCAATAGATAACATATTTAGCAAAAATTCAGTGTCATCTGGGTTTCTGCTAGAGGGGACCAGTCAAGATTATTTCCATTTAATGAAGATAAAGAAATCAATGCTTAAAAGTTTGATTTATTTTTCTATATTCTCTCAATGAGTCAATAGAACAAAAATAGTTTTCTTGACCAGCTGCTGGAAGTTCTATCCTTGTTAGGTGAGACTACCTCCATAAAAATGACACTATTCCACATGACTGTCACTCATTTTACCAATCAGGCATCAAGAAGCTGAGTTAGAATATTTGTCATTCATGTAGAAATGCATTCCAGTAGAAAGCAGATATAGGAGATAAGTGGCTGACCTGGTGCTTTCTTTGGTTTTCCATAGTACAGTCACTAAATTCATGAATGTACATCCTCAGAATATTTGATCCTTGTTTTTTTTTTTTTTTTTTTGATTCAGAGTCTCACTGTCACCCAGGCTGGAGTGCAGTGGTACACTCATGGCCACAGTAGCTTCGACCAGCTTGGCTCAGGCGATCCTTCCACTTCAGCTTTCCAAGTACCTCGAGCAGCAGGCGAGCACCACCAGGCCAGGATAAGTTTTTAATTTATTGAAGAGACGAGGTCGCACCAATTTGCTCAGGCTGGTTTCGAACCCCTGAGTTTAGGCAATCCTCTTGTCTTGTCCTTCCAAAGTGCTGGGATCACAGGCATAAGCTACTGCATTGGCTGTTGATTACTTTTTTAAAAAAACCCTTCCATGTGGGTCTGTAGAAAAATTTTCCGTAATTATATTATGTTGCAAACTTAGCATTGCTAAATGCATTATATTATATGGTATGAGAAGAAAAAAATCTGTTTAGCTAATAAAACTCTTGCCTATAAGAAATTATCTGGCATCTGTATCTAATTGAAAAATATTCACTAACCTCTGCTACTTAGAAATCTGAAGTAACAGCTCCCCTGATTTCAAAATATTGCTTATGATTTTCATGCCAATATCCAGCACAATAATATTATTAAGTCTATATTGAGTTCTGGATTATGATCAGTTTTACTTACTTACATGGAGAAAAAAATATATATATGAGGGAGGCCCCAAAAGAACCCAGAATTATCTTTTGGAGGGCAGATCCCTTGCAGTACAGGCTTCCCTTGCTAGATAAGGGTTCAAGGAACCCAACGGCATCAGTGTACCAGCTTAGACATTCTTTCAATGTGTTTGTTCATTTCATGATGGGTAATTTATGAGCGCATCTGCCCACAATGTCCTCAGTGTTCAACAGGTTTTGACCAAAAGCTGCATGACCCTCATGCCCCACCCTCCCTGTTCGCCTGATCTTGCCCTGAGTGACTACTTTTTGTTTCTGCAATTAAAGAAAGTCTTCAAAGGGAAACGTTTTGCCTATGTGGAAGAGGTGAAAGAAAAAATGGTAGAGGCAGTGGAAAAAGCATCTTGATAGATGTGTTGCATCAAATGAAGAGTGATTTGAAGGTGACTGAAGTTTACACATGTAAGAATAAATACACATTTTAAAAAAATAAATGAATTCTACTTTTTGGGTCCATATATAAATGTATATATGGGTGTATGCATGTATACACACTCATATATAGAATGTGTGGATGTATAGATCTATATGCCCACACAGTCATTTATGAATAAATATAACATGTAGAAACCTGTAAAGATAAACTCCAAAATATTAATCATTGTATTGCATAAGATAAGTATTGGTGGTTTTCAAAAGAAAAATATATTGTACTTCTGGATTGAATGTATGTTATAAAACTGATAAAATATTGTCATAATGTAATTATTACTCTAAGAATTCCTTATGATTTTTTATTGTTCAAATCACAATGTTACTTTTTTGTGCAGAATTAATTAGAAGTGGAAGTGTTTTCAATTACAATTATGGTAATAAATAGCAAGATTGGATTCACATTGGAAGAAAGTGAAGCAGGAGAAGATAGCCACCAGTGACAGCGTGCAAATTGGAAGCCTGGAATTCATCTGAGCCTCCTAAACCTGGTAGTATTTGTGTCATAGAGCCTGCATAGTTTGGTTATGGCCAGTAGGTGGGCTTCTGGGGGAAGTTCAGACAATCTCACCTGAGTATATGTCTGTGTAGTGACACACACAAGTAATTCAGTCATTTAATAGATAGGAAATTGTTAGCTCAGCTAAAATGGTAGAATCAGTTGTGTGGTCAGCAAAATCTGACAAACTTGTTTTAAAGAACGTTACAGGTGACACTGCCACTGAAGCTGCCACATATTAGCATAGATGTGGCAGTGGGAAGGAGCAGCAAAGAAAAAGTAAGTAAATAAAATATCTTCTGCAGGATAGGGAAAAAGATGCAGTTGATGTTAGTTAATGAATACCACTGGCTTCATTTTCTGGAAATTAAGGAGAAGCTGCCTACCAAAGTCGTTCTGGCTCCTCTCATTTTTTTTTTTTGTCTGAAATTTTCATACATCTTAGGTATTTATCACTCTTGAGAATTCATCATATTTTGCTTTGTGACAACTCCTGAATAATGTTCTTGCTTATTTAGCGTTTGAGTTTTATTTAAATTTTTAAAAAATTACTGGTACTGACTTTGGATTGCAAATTGCTCTACTTGTTGGGCTCTGCCTTAAAATTTTATATGCTGCAGCACCTTCAAGTGCCTTCACAGAGTAGGAGTTCAGGTGAGTATTTTTTAAATTTATGATTTGATGTATTTATGTTTTCTTAAGAGTTTGATTTAATTAAAATATATCGGTGAGGTGGGTATGATGGCTTATACCTACAATACCAGCACTTTGGGAGGATGAAGCTGGCGGATTGCTTGAGCCCAGGAGTTCAAGATCAGCCTGAGCAACATAGTGAAACCTCATCTCAGTACATAAATAAAAATAAATAAATAATAAAACATTAAATTAAAATATTTTGGTAAAGTTTCTGTTATGGAGTGTGACTGAAATCAGCATGTGGCACGCATGTTAAATATTGGGTAAGGAGCACACACAGGACAAGATGCATATGATATTTATGAATTAGGAAGGAACTTCATTTTTAATTAAAACTAAAATCCTACTTAAGTATATTAATAGGTATTTAGGAAGTGAAAATAATATATTATGCATAAAGAGTAGAAACACAAGAAAAGCTTTTGGGTCACCAAAATTGAGTGTTATTTACAGAATGACGTTTGTCTCTATGTGAAAACTTTGGTAGAAATTATAAGACTACTTATTTGTTCCATTTAGAGAATTACATCTCAATATTAATGGATTTGTGACTTACTTATAAGAATCTCATACAGTCGTTAAAAACAATGAATGTAAAGTAATCTCTGAATTTTAGAATAGCTTTTTGACATGTAGTAGATGTCTTAGTCCATTTTCTTTTGCTTCTGACAGAATACCTGGAACTGGGTAATTTATAAATAAAATAAATTTATTTCTTATAGTTAAGGTGGCTAAGGAGTCGAAGGTCAGGGGCCATATCTGCTGAGAGCCTTCTTGCCTGTGCTGACTCTCTGTAGAGTCCTGAGGTGGTTCAGGGCGTCATATGGGGAGGGAGCGGAGCATGCTAGCTTAGGTCTTTCTTCCTATAAAGCCACCAGTCTTTCCTGTGATAACCCATTAATTTATTAACCTGCTAACCCCATTAATCCATGGACGGGTTAATTCATGTGTGAGGTCAGAGCCCTCATGACTCAATCATCTCTTAAAGGTCTCACCTTTCAATACTGCCACATTAAGGGTTACATTTCAACACGCATTTTGGTGGGGACAAATATTCAAACGATAGCAGTAGGTTCTTCATAAATACTTTAAAAATAAATGAAATAATGAATAATTTATTATCAAAAACCATGTTGAAGGAAGAATTCTCAATTATGAGGCTTTGGCTGATAAGTGAAAGTACAATTCAGTAGGAATTAGAAAAATCTCTCTTTCATATTTATTCTTTTTATATATAGTATTTGACAAATGAAATCGAATATGAGATTCTTACACTTATTTATGACTAAAAAGGAAAATGTTGAGTATATAAAATAAATAGAAAGATAGAAGATAGGTAGGTAGGTAGGGCGATAGATATCGATAGGTAGACAATATGTAGGTGTTTGTGTGTGCTGAACCAGACATATATCTCAAATTCTAACCACAGCAGAATCTTTGTAGGTTCCTAAACATGCCATTCATTTCCATGGTTTCAAGTGTCTAATGATAATTCTCTCTCAGCACTAGATGTTTTCTCTGCTTGTCCATCTGGAAAGCTCCAATTTCCCCTTAAAATCCAGCTGAAACATAGTCTCCTTTCTGAAGTCTTTTCTGATCCTCTAGGGAGAATGAACGCCTTCTTTGGGTATAGTTCCAAACAAAATTTTACAAGTGTCTGATAAAATACTTTTAATTTTGTACCATACTTTTTGTTTTATGTCTGCATCTCCCAATGCACTACAAGCTTCTCAAGGACAGAATGATAATCCCTAGACTATTGCTTTGATGTATCAGAGAAATACAATATCTAATTAGGATTAATAATGAACTCAGAAAATGAATATGCATTTTCAAAAGACAACTTTCTAATGAATGCTTAAAAAGATTACAAACAATTCATGAAAAAGAAATACAAGGAACCAATAAACATGCTTAAAATGCTTGACCTCACACAAGTCAAAGATTATTATAACAAAAACAAATAGAAAACATTAAAAAAAATAGCCTATGTGAAACAGATGTGGGGAATATATGGAAAATAATATGCAGACATAAAAGTGATACCATAAAATAATTTTTTTGATATAACAATTTAGAAAATATTATTAGGAGAAACTGATTGTAAGATATGTCTTAATAATATAAGATATGGGCACTATGACCTTATTCATAATATCTTTCTATCAAGAATAAGACAGAAAAATATTAGAGGTATTTATGTGAACTAAAATGCAACAATTGATTTTCTTTTTTTTTTAGTTGGAATCTCACTCTGTCGCCCAGGCTGGAGTGCAGCGGCCACTCCCGGCCACCGCAGCCTCGACCCGCTGGGCTCCGGTGATCCTTCCGCCTCAGCCTTCCAAGTAGCTGGAACTACAGGCGCGTGCTACCACACCCGGCTGATTTTTTGATTTATTGTAGAGATGAGGTCTCGCCAAGTTGCCCAGGCAATCTACTCACCTCAGCCTCCCAAAGGCGCGGGATTATAGGCTGAGCCACCGAGCCTGGCAACAATTAATTTTCAATAGAGCTTTCTATATTTTGCAAAGTTTCTACAGTAAACATTTGTTCCTATCTGTTAGTGGAAAAATTTGATAAAAGTACAATTAAAATTAAGATGAAGGTAAACTGATCAAGTTAATAATAACACAGAATAGGAGCTAGGCATCCCTTACTTTGGAGGAAGAAGTAGGACAGAGGACTGGGAGGGCTGTAAAGATAATGGCAGGGCCAGGGCCAAGCAAGTGGCTAAGAGAATTGCGAGATTGGGTATATACAGAGGGATTGGACAAATAAGTAAATATACTGGGTCTTGCTGATGATCAGATTAAACTTGCACCTTTGGTAGGAATGAAACAGAAACAACATGTGGTTCTCTCTATTGCATCCTATCAGGGGGGCTCACGTATCAGCTGGTCCCTTTAATGGTGATGCTAATTTTGATCATTTTCATCTCCTTTCAACCCTTCTCCTATTCTATTCTCTCTTCCTTTCCCTTTCATTCCCAAACATTCTAATCCAAAAGCCAAGGGGCCTTTTGCATGGGGTGGGAGCTCAGAGTTCAGAGGCCATAGTAGCCCAGGGTTAAATAAAGGAGCTAGAATGAGAAGACGAAAGCACCCATTATCAGAGCGTGGGTGATGGTGCACTCAGAAGTATTCTTCTCTTTGCAATAAATAAGGATTTTTTTGGGGGGGGCAAAATTTTGAAACTCAGTAAATATCCTGCTCCTCATGAGTCTTTCAATTTAATTGATTAGTAGCAGTATGAGTTCATAAATTCCTATTCTAGTCAATGGGTTATTATCCATTACTGTCATGTTTTCATGTTCATATTATCTCAAATTTTGGTAATGGAAACCTCTTCCAATTGATTTCTGTGTTCTTATGACACATTCCCATCATTCCTTGAGCAATTCCCTATTTTCTGGCAAAACCAAATGTTCTGGTTCATCTGCTACTTTGTGCCAACCCTGGAATCAGTCATTTCTGCAGATAGTTATGGAGGAGCATGGTATTTAGAAACCAAGTTCTGGCTGCCAGATGTGTTCATTACTACAAGGACACTGTGTTCCCATTGCCATTTTAGTGACCAGAGCAAAGGAATGTGTAGGTGTATACATACATGAATTCATATCCACATATGCATTCATGTCTATATTTATTTTTATATTTGGCTACTTACACTGAAAACTATGAGTTTATGCCAATATTTTCAATCTCAATTCAATACCACAGTGCTCACTCTATTCTTTTTCCTTATTTGTAACTTCTTCTTTAACATTGCTCCCATTATTTTTACTGTGCTTACTCATCCCATCAACTCCCTAAATGTAACCAATCTCCTATTGCCAGCCCTCACCCTTACACAGATACCCTCCTCTTTCAACTCAGTTCTAAAACATCTTGTCCAAAGAGTTCTTCTGGCTGTACCATCAGCCCCACTCTGCTCATGAGTGCTTACCTCTTCACATTCTAGATCCTTTTATTTAACCTTGTGCTACCATGGCTTCTGCTCTCTGAGCTTTCACCCCAACGCAAATGCCTATCTTTCTGGGCCCCTTGGCTTTTGGATTAGAATGTTTGGGAATGAAAGGGAAAGATAGAAAAAATAGAATAGGGGAGGAATTGAAAGGAGGAAAGAGAGAAGTTTAGATATTCTTACCTTGAAACTATAATTTCTAGAATTTTCATCTAAAAGTAAATCAACATTCGAATTTATGTTGAAGAAAAGAATTGCCTAACTTTAATTTATAATTTGTCATAACATCAATTTATCAGTGTTGATAATCCCTCCAATTATTTTGTAATATATTTCTGAATAAAGCATATTGCACAATTAAGAACTATGTTATTTAGCAATTTTTATAAAATTCAAATAAATGGACATGCATTATACATGTATACTAATGTTTATTAAATTATATTTTTAGAAATTTTAGTATACTAGTGTTTTGAAACATTCTGTAAAATACTACTATTTCTAAAGTGAAGAGAATTCTTTAAATATCTAGATTTTAAAAATTTTGCTGATGACATATTGAATATGATTTTTAGATAAAACAAAATCATATCTAAGGCATGTTAAAATTATTTTCTTGGCTATCAAAGTGAATGACCAACTGTTTTATTCAGATATTTTGTTCATTTTATTCAATAAAATGCATTAAGAACCTAAATATATGCCTAGTATTATTTTAGTCTAACATTTAAAATGTGAAATATCCTTTTTATTTTCTTAGCATTTTAGCTTGGTAGTGCCATACATGTACTTTGTGAATGAATTAATTAATAGTCAAGGTGACATTCTTTAAACTGGAAGTCATGATATGATAATAGTGGATTTCAGTCAGCATTTCGTAAATGAATGAGAGTAGAATAAAAAGAAAATATAAGTGGTGACACAAAGGAAGCTTATATATTCAGATGTTTTGTGAAGTGTTTATTTCAGTTAAACAAGTGTGAATGCGTGTCTGAATCTATCTACTGAATTGCTATGTAGAATATATACTACTGTTGCTCATTGCCAAAATAATTGAAAACCACCAACTCAAAGAATAATCCAAATTTTCTGTAAATTGTCTTAGATGAAAAAAACTTCCAAAAGAGAAATAGTTAAATAAATAAATAAATACCAAATAGATGACAAATTGAATAACACAAATGTGCCAAGAGCTATAAATAGTAGTCCATTTTTTTCCCTCAGTATTAGTGAACTTGCAATGAGCATTGTCCAATAGGTGTGGCTGGAAATGAATGCATTTTCCTCCCAATTGCTGACTAAGGGATACATCATGGTTTTGCCCTTGGGTTGGTACATTGATGCTATTTCTTACCTGCCAATGGAAGTTGCAGAGTGGGCAAAAAAGAATGTAGAGAAAGCAATTGCTTTTTTGTGACAAAAAATGACACAAAACATGGGTGCCCAGAACACTGCCACGTATTCTTAGCTTTTATTCAGTTGTCTCTAATGAAAAACAAGTGGACAAAATGAGAATTCAGAAGACTGGATTTGGTCTGACCTCTGCAATTCCACCAGGTAGTACTACTCCAGGGGCACCATTTACACAGGCCATAGCGTGCAGAGAATACATTTTGCAACACAGGCATTGAGACTGCCATTTCTCTGCCACCGCTACAACCTTGGGAGCAATGAGTCTGAACCTTCATTTCCTCACCCAGAAATGGTTGAATGGAGATTATCTTGTTCATACTCACTAAGTAATTAATGGGCTATGTTGACTCACGAAGAAGAAGGACTCATCCTCTGTCCCTTCACAATTCTCCTTTCCTTATATTCTTTCCTTGTCTCTGGTGCCTAAAGGAGTACATGCCTTGTACACCACATAATGATAACTGCTTAAGGTAGTATGCTTTGATCACATATATATATATATATATATATATATATATATATATATATATATATAATATACCCTTTAATCATATATATTTGATCATATATATATGTTATATATGTATTTAAGGCTCGATTGTTTTGGAGTAGTTTTGGGTTCATAGCAAATTGAAAGGCGTGTACAGAGGTTTCTCATGTACCCCTTGCCCACACATATGCATAGCCTCAACCATTATCCACATCTCCCATCAGAGTGGCACATTTGTTACACTTGGTGAACTATACTGACACATCATTATCTCCCCAAAGTCTGTAATTTACATTAGAACTCACCCTTGGTGTTGTACATTCTATGGGTTTGGACAAATGTATAATGACAAGTATAAGTATCCTCCATCACAGTATCATACAGAGTAGTTTCACTGCTCTAAAAATTCCCTGTGCTCTGACGATTCTTTCCTCCCTGTCCCCTCTCCTGGCAACTACTAATCTTTTTGTCATCCATAGTTTGCTTTTTCCAGAATGTCATATAGTTGAAGTCACACATAGTCTTTAGCCTTTTCAGATAGGCTTCCATGACTTAGTAATATGTATTTCAGTTTCCTCCATGTCTTTTCATGGCTTGATAGCTCATTTTTTTCCTCCATTGAATAATAGGATATTGTCTGGATGTACTACAATTTATTTATCCATTCTCCTACTGAAGAATATCTTAGTTGCTTCCAAGTTTTGGCAATTATGAATAAAGCTGCTTTAAAAATCCTTGTGCAGGTTTTTGTGTGGATGTAAGTTTTCAACTCTTTTGGGAAAATATAAAGGAGCACAATTGTTGGAGCATATGATGATGCTGTATTTAGTTTTGCAGCTCTACCATTTTGAAATCCCACCAGCAATGAATGAAAGATTGTTTATATTTTAATAAGACTTTGGAGAACTTAAGTGCACAACATGAATATTATGTATGTCTATTTCTCACCATCGTCCTTTGATTATGGAATTGAAAACGGCTATTTTCTCTCAGTTATTCTACAATCACTTTAATTATGCTATATAAATATGTTACATGCACTCACATGTACAGAAATTTTTATGACCTGCAATTTTCCATTCTTCATTTAATTTTTCCTTCCATTGTTCTTTCTTTCTGTTTAGATGATAGATAGAGGTAGTAAATGATAGCACATTTCAGGGTTTTTTTTTTTAGTCAGAGTCTCACTATGTTGCCTAACCTGGAGTGCAGTGGCATGCTCATGGCTTCCGCAACCTTAACCTGGTGGACTCCGGTGATCCTTCTGCCTCAGCCTTCTAAGTAGCTGGAGCCACAGGCGCATGCCACCATGCCCCGCTAATTTTTATTAGTTATTATAGAGACAAAGTCTCGCCAAGTTGCCCAAGTTAATCTTGAACCACTGGGCTCAGGCAATCCTCTCACCTCTACTTCCCAAAGTTCTGGAATTACAGGCGTGAGCCGCCATGCCTGGTCAAATAAGTTAAAAAAAATACGTCAGTTTTAATCAAAATATTCATTTCTAATTCATATGTTTTAAACATTTTTTCTTCTAGAGTAGTTTTATATTTACAGAAAAATTGCAAAGATAATATAGAGAACTCTCATATATCCCACACCCAGTGTCTCCTGTCATTAACATTATATATTAGTATGATAAGTATGATACTTTTGTCACAATTGCCGATCTAATATTGCTACATTATTGAGTAAAGATTTATTCAGATTTTCTTGGCCTTAACATTGTCTTTTTTTCTATTCCAAGATCCCATCCAAGATATCACATATTGTTTAACTGTCATGCTTCCTTAGGTTCCTCTTGTCTGTGACATTTTTTGATGACCATGACAAGTTTGAGGAGTGACTTAAAAAAAAAAAATATTAAAATACCTATCTATCTGTCTGTCTGTCTGTCTGTCTGTATGTCTGTCTGTCTGTCTACCTACCTACTTACTTATCTTGACGAGGTCTTGCTATGTTGACCAGAATAGCCTCATACTTGCAGGTTGAAGCAATTCTTCTGCCTCAGCCTCCTGAGTAGCTGGGACCACAGGCATGTACCTCCATGCCTGGTTAAGAAATACTGGCATTTTGTACAATGTAGCTCAATTTGGATTTGTCTGATATGAGATCATGGTTAGATTGGGGTTATGAGTTTTGGGGAGGAATGTCATAGCCATAAAGTGCCACCAAAATGACTTATCGCTGCTAGTGTTAACCTTGATCACCTGGCTGAGGTGTGTTAGTTAGGCTTTTCCATGGTAAAGTCATTCTTATCTCCTTGTTCTGTGCTGGAAGGAAGGGAGTCACTATGTTATGTTCTACCTGTCTGAGTGGGGGTGGTTTTCTGCATAAATTATTTGGGATTCTTCTGGACAGAAATTTGTCTAATCCCTCCCCTTCCTATTTATTCAATTGTGTATATTAGCAAGGATTTATGGATATTTATCTTATGCTCTGAATTTCATAAAGTTTTTAGGTCATGGAAAACTCATCTGATTGTATCTGGACTCCATACCTTACCAACTCAGCTCCGGCCACTCCCACAACACTCCCACAATTCTAGGCTCAGGGAACACTTTTATGGTCTCAAATATGCCATTGTCTCATGCTCCTCTCTGTCTTCGCACACTGTTATTTCTTCACCTGGGATGTTCTTTTCCACACTTTTTGATTGAATTCATGTTAGTTCTTTGAGATCTAGCTCAAATGACTGTCTGGAAGTAAGACTTTATTTTCACTTCCTTGGCAGTTTCTGTGTACCTGTATTATAATATTTATCACATTATTTAGTATTTGTCTGCCTGTTTATCTTCCTAACTATACTGTGAACTCATTATGATATTGGCTATTCCTTACTCCTCTGTCTTTAGGTAGCTAATTCCCTGCCTGTGTGGATTCTTCCCACACAGGAATGGGTGGACAAGGAATGCAACTTTGCTGATTAGCAGAATTGATTTTTGACGTACTGTCCTGAGTCCTCTCTATAGAAAAATGACATTGTAGATCTGCTGTTAGTAGTATATACATTTTGAGTTGCTTTTACCTTCTTGTAATGATGTATTTATTCTGATCATCTATACTTCCAAATGCAGTAATCCTCTAAGAGCAGGCATTTGTGAGATGGCTGGCCAGAGTTAAGAACTCAGTTCTTAGCCAAGAAATAGAAACAGCCTGTCTCTCCGTGAGAGGACATATCCCCCCAGGCAAGGATGGAAACCAGGGTGACCTTGGCCTCATTAGTAGACTCCCTAACCAACTGAGCTAACCAGCCAGACTACAAAGGCGGCAGAAGAGAAACCTAACAAACATAGACATTCTCTTTGTAACATATAAAGTACAGTCTGTATTGACACACACAAACCGACTTGACTGTTTTGACTGTCAAATAGTCAAGAAAATATTTAAGTCAGTCAAAAGGCAGTTAAGTTAGCCAACAAGCTTGTCTGACTTTTTTTCTCTGACTTAACTTTGAGTGCTGATTTGACTGGTTTTTGTGTTTGTAGAAACAGTCACATTTTCCCTGCCAAAAGAGGGATGATTTTTTTTTCACTTAAACTTAATGAAATAACTGTTACATCATATAAATTTATTTCCTTAAGAATTTGTGTCAGACTATCAAATCAGTTAAGGAAATTCTCATCTTTTTTTTTTTTCTCTTTGAAATTGTGGATGGGCTAGTTTAGCTTCAAATTAAGTGAATTCATAGTGCCATCTAGTGCTCCAAAATGGAATTATCAGAGCAACTGTGGAAAATTTAAAATCAGGTATTGGCTATAAAAACAATATCCTCAACTCTATGTTTAAATGAATTGTTTGACTGATTCAGTCTAGCATTTTCTTTTTATTTAAAATTTTTACTTGTAATCAATTGTGTATTTGTGTTTTATCACATTTACTG
Source organism: Carlito syrichta (assembly GCF_000164805.1). Classification (NCBI taxonomy): domain Eukaryota; kingdom Metazoa; phylum Chordata; class Mammalia; order Primates; family Tarsiidae; genus Carlito; species Carlito syrichta. The sequence goes on along the minus strand of NW_007249797.1, from coordinate 400,707 downwards.
TTGTGAGAAATCATTGATTAAATTTTAGCTTGAAAAGTAACCCAAAACATAACCAGAAACATACTTCCCTTTTATTTTAAGAGCACTATGGATAAAATGAACCTACAAATAAAAACAAACAGTACCTCACAAGATAAAGGATGGAAATCACAACTTAGATAAACTAAATATGCTCCCACCCAAACAGGAAGAAGTAAAACAAAGACTTGAGAACAGATGTCATTTTATTCTAGATACTTCTGAAATATATATTCTCAGTCATGGTGCAGAGCTAAGATACTAAGAGGAAAATGCTCACCGAAGAGAAGAAACAACTCAAATATGAGATAATTTCTTTGTTTTTACTTCAAGTCAACAAACAAATCTCTATTTACCAAACAGCTTCTGCCTCGATTGCCCTCCATGCTTATATGAGATTGTACCGAATATTTTCAGAACTTTATTTAAAATGTATGCGGGAAACAGGCATAGTAAAGACACTCTTTAGTTGGAGCCATTTCTGATCAAGGCACAAAATGGGACATATTTACCTTTTTTTCCTTTGCAGTTGAAATATAATTATATTTCCTATTTCTCTGCACATCAAAAATTTAAATCACTTGCCTGTGTTATTTCATCTCCCAGCAATGCTGTGCAGTATTATTTTACAGTGGGTAGGCATTTAAAGCCTGTCTCATACCCTCCATGGCACTGCCAAAGCTACATGTGTCTTCGGGTTTTTTGTTGTTGTTGTTGTTTTGTTTTTTTCTTATGGGGATTTTGAGAGTTTAGATTTGAGACAATAAGAAACAAAAGGAGTAAAGGTAGAGAGTGAAAGAACTAAGTGCAATGGACAGGGAGGGAGGGAGTGACTCTCACTGCCTGCAAGAGAGGAAGCTTTATACAAAAGTTTCTTACAGGACTTCAGAACCCATGAAATTATGGTTCTCTGGAGAATGGAAAAATAATTATGACTATTGTAAACTATTCAACTTTAATGAAACATCCCTAAGCAAAATATTCCTAGTTATCAAACATTGAATGAAAATTGCTAAAGAGTTGATGAAAATTCAATATGAAGATTCTTTAACCTATTGAGTTGCTTTATATCGATCGCAGCTGGTCACATACAATTGATTTTTTTTCTTTTTTCTATCCGTTGTTATTCATTTCAGATAATTTGCTTTTTGGTTTTAATATTGCTAGAGATGCAAATTTGTATCTTGTAAATACTTTACAGTTAAAAAATTCTTTAATAGTATAGATTTTTACATGTGACAATAAAGGTTTCTTTTAAATAGAGCTTTGTTTTAATCACTATAGATCAACCATTTAATGTACTCAGTTAAAAGTAGTTTTCTTATTATCATGAATGTTCTAATAGTGGCCCCTGCCATCCTTAATTGGTCATCCTAAGGGAAAATCCTTTGCCATTGCAGTATCATGTGACTGTGGCTGAAAAACATGCTTAAATGCTAAAATATTTATGATTTAGTCTACCTGCATTATCAACTCATCACGACTCATTGGTAAGCAATCTCAGTGCCTCTTGGCTAAAAATGCAGTGCCAGAAGTGGTAAGGCTCACACTGACAGCTGTGCCTCGGCTACTGCTAGCTACTTCAGTACTCCTTGCCCTTGGCAAAGAACTTAGCGAGAGAACAATAAAACATATTGTTGTAAAACAGTAAAATGTACCCGGTTTGCCAGTTTGCATATTTCTCTGCAGTACCAGTGATATAGGTAGCTATGGGCAGAGCTTGCAGCTTCGCCAGCCTCCCTAGCTTTGAATGCTAGCTTTGAACAAAAGTGTTTTGTTCCAGGCCATTCTGTTGGGTGGGTTCCTGTGGGTATTTTGAGGAAGACTGGTGGAAGAGGTTTTTTATTTTACTTTTTTTTAAAAAACAACAAATCATGAATTATTTCCTCCCCGCCCCCAAACCTAAACAAAGAAAACCAAAAAGCAAACAACAACAACAACAAAACCTTTGGGAATCATCTTTGTGAAGAGCTGGCAGCCAGGAGGAAGAAAACATTTGCCACAACAGTTAGGAGAACATATTTGTTCGACTGGGTTTGCTTTTTATCATCCACTGAAAGCCTGTATTTGACTTAGCTGTTGTGTTTGGTGGCACAAAGCTAGGTCTGTCCACACCATGGCGGCCCTCCTTCCTGAAGTCTCAGTCCGCCAGCACAGCTTAAACTTCCATTTACAGTAAATGCCCGGAATACCTTGGCTGTGCTGGCAGAAAAAGTAAGCTGATGCCAAGTGAGCTGCAACCACAAAAATTTAGGCAGAAAGAACTTGAAATTCAGAGCAAACTAATAAAGAATCGTTTCTGTATGCCTCTAAGACAAAAGCATGAGTTATTTTAAATTGTATTTTTCTACTTTCCTGGAAATATCAACCTGTGTTTCATCTAAACTTTCACAGGGTAGTACCAAAAATCATCCTTGGCATTGAGCATTTAAAAACTTTATTTTATTTATGTCATCTTGGCCTCTGTGGGTAGATTCTGGAAATTGTTCATCCCTGCATCACCTAGAGAGGCTTGCATGCAGTATCTTCTGGATAGCTATTCATTGAATGAATGGGTTTACAAATCATACTAGTCATATAATAGAAAGACTTTTTGAAATTAAATTAGAGTGAAGACAGTCAAGAATAGTGCAACATACTAGTCAAGTGTCTTTTAGAAGTGACATAACATAGGTAAACGTGTGATTTGTATAAGTATCAGCACTAATACCCAGGCAATTACATGCCTATATGTGTCATGCAGTGTGTCCTTCCTTAATCATATTTTAGTTTTTCTGTAAGCCATAAAAAATGGCCAATTCTGTTTTTTAAAAATGTTGTTTTAAATTATAGAATGAAAATCTACCAGCAGGTAATAACTCTGAAAAAATATAAATTAGCATAGGTTCTTATCTAACTATGTTCAAGGAACTTGATTTTGTGTATTTATGCTGCCTATAAATAAATTGGCATGCAATGATTAAACAGGAAGTTCAAATGAATTAACACACGGGCTGCTTTAACTATAGCTGTTATAAGAACCATTTTATCCTCTAAAACAGGACATAATCTGAGGTTTCCTCGACCCCTTCGCCCCCCCACCCTAGTTTAAGAGAACAGAAGTTGCTCTCTTGCTATCAAATTCATGACAGCATATAAAATCCTGCCTAAAATAGTCATGTGTGACAAACTAATTTGGAGTACACATTTGGAAGAATGTGCCGTCTTCTCAGGTACCCACATTTGAATAGATCTATATAGTAGAAAGTAAAACAAACAAAAAAGATAAAGCTATAAAAATAATCATAGGTGAAGAACATTGACAATCGCAGACTGAAAAATTGACAGCGCTCTTAAGTTAACACCATCAGGTAGGTGTAAGTGCCTAGTTCAGATGAAAAAAAAATGCAGGAAGCTGTCCAGCACAAAATACAGAAGAACAGAACTCTTGTGTGCAAGCATGCACACACATACACACACACACACACACACACACACACACACACACACACACGCAACAAAAGAGGAGTTAGAATCAAGACCCAAACATTTTTCAGATATATCTGGCTAAAAGGCTACAGCTCATTGAAGAATAATTGGTATCCAAGAATCTTACTACAACGTAGTTAAACAGTTAATTAAAACAAAATACTATTTGTTTGGCATGTTTTATTAACATAATATTTGTGTCTCCGCAAAGTTCATATGTTGCAATCCTGTTCACCAGTGTGATGTTATTTGGAGGTGAGGTCTTTGGAAGTTCATTAGAGTTAGGTTAGGTCATGAGAGTGGAAATCTCACGATGAAGTTAATTCCCTGAAAACATTATGCTAAGAGAAATAGACCAGGCACAGAAAAGCCAAATACTGCATTATCTCACTTATATGTGGAATCTAAAAAAGTCTGTGTCATAGAAGAAAAGAGTACAAAAGTGTTTACCAGAAGCTAGTGAGAGTTTGGAGGGAAGGTGTGGAGCAGGAAAGGGAGGCATGTTGGTTAAAGGGCACTGCGTTTTAATTGCACTGGAGAAATAAGTTTTAGTGATCTATTGCACTGAATGGTGACCACAGTGACTAATAATGTGTTGTATATTTCAAAATTGCTAAAAGATTCGATTTTTAACATTCTCACTACACAAAAAGAGATAAGTTGGAAAGCTGATAGATATAGGTAGATATGTTATTTGACTTGCTTTAATCTTTCTACAAAGTATACGTGGATCAAAAGGTCACATTTTATCCCATCAGTGTATACAATTGTTATTTGTTAATTAAAAATAAACAAGTAAAGATAAAATTAAAGGAAACAAATAGAAAAGAGTAGACATGGATTCCTCTCTCTGATCTCTGCCATGTGAGGATATGAGAAAGTATCCGTCTGTGATCCAGGAAGAGGGTCCTCACCAGACACTGGATTTGCAGGTGCCTTGATCTTGGCCTTCCCAATCTCCAAAGCAGCGAGAAGTAAGTGACCAGTCTGTGGTAATTTGTTATAGCCCAAACGAAGACAGCATATGAGCCTATACTTAGATTTACCATTAATAACCACTCCATTGTGTGAATCAAATTGTTGTACACAAAATTGTTTTAAAGTTTTCAAATGTAACAAACAACAAAAACTATGTCTAGGCACATTTTTTTTTTTTTAGAAAGGGCCACGGTTCCAGTAGAACCCAGCTGACCACTTCAGTAAAACTCATACACAGACTGGGAAAGCCAACTAACCAGCGTTTGTTGGCTATGCTCCATGCAAAACATGGTGATGCAGTGTCTCTACATCTATCTACATAATGGACACCTCTTGAATCTTTCTCCTTCTCTCTGTTCCCTGTCCTTACACTGCCTGGCTCAGGTCCTCTTCAGCTTTCATTTGCTACAATATGATGCAAATTACTATAATTTTGAAGATCTTTAGTTGTCTCTGGGATTAATTTTATATTTACTTTCTTTTCTCACATTTCCTCATAATATCACACATAATATTCCATATTTTTGCTTATTTTGAAAGTATTTCTGTTCTTTATCATGCAAATAACACTCTGAATAATCATCTCATTAATGCTTCTACAGATGTTTAGCCTTTCAGTGAAGAGGAATGAATATAAGCTTTGGTGTTAGAGACATGAGTTTGAATGCTAACTCTTTTCTTTACTAACTGTGAGACAGCTCAGTTTTCTTGTTTGTAAAATGAGAATAATAATACCTGTCCTACAAGCTGGACTCAAATCTAAATTGCAAAGTGGATTAACTCTCTGATTAGAGAGTTTATAAAATATTAGTCTTTGTAAATGAGGAATTTACGATGGCTAAAATAAGAGTGGAAATTTGCTAATTACCCTGACTTAATCGATATACATTCTAAGTATCTAAACATCACTAATTATGTCATATATATGTACAATACTTTTTGTCAATTAAAAAATAAAACAAAAAAAGGAAGAGTTAAAGCTAGGTAATTAGATTCAAGGGAACATTTGTAAATTATTAACTTTATATAAGAGGACCATATTCTATTTCCTAAAATACTTTGCGGGTTGGATGTGGATCATGGAATGAACATTTTGAAAATAAGACTTCATGAGGTCACATTTTTATAAGACTGATATTACCACCTCCCTAACATCTAGAAAAACAAAAATATCGCTATCTCTTCAAAAAAAATAAGTATTAGAAAACACCTAATATATCCTTTCAGATGGGTACATTCATTAATGAACCCCTATTGGGGGGCGACTAATTGTATCTCTTTATATGGTTGTATAATATCTTGAAGTATTAATCTATAGTGGGCCAATATTTTCTTTTACTTTTTGGTCTTTTGAAGAAGTAATAGTTAGGCATTCATCACCTGAAGGAAAGAATAATACAACAGAAAGAACTTACTGCTGGCATTTTTTACCTGGTTGCTGAGTTTAAAAAGCCAAGACGACAGGCAGAAACAGCACTTAAGAACCCAGACTACACAATAGACTCTGAAGAATACATTATGTAAGTACAATGCTAGACAAGGTGCATCAGGGAAGGAAAGAAAATTGAGGGGAAACACTGCTTTTGTGGTTTCCTGAGAATAGGGGAGTGTCTTGTTCTTCATCAAGTCCCTGATTAATTTCTTGGATTAGGGCAAAATAATTCCTGAATTAGTCTGGAGGAATCTAGTGTTAGTGCCTCAATTTCTAGGTAGAGCCCTGGTTGTACAGGAAGACTGCAGACTGTAAGTGACTTGGAGGAGTATGTCAGTCACTTCTTAGAGTTTCTTCATAGAAGGAATCACCTCATACAGTTCCATATGACTAGAATGTTAAGGATCCCCACAGTGACAGGGATGTGAAAAACAGTCTTGGGTGGTACCACGTTACTAACCATGGCTCATGTGGTTGTAGGAGAAGCAGACAATCCTTGTGCTTTCATATAGTAGAAGTAAGCAGCTGAGAGAAGAAGATATGGACCCATCTTGGAGTCCATAAACAAGGGATGTCTCAGTAGAAGCCCTAGTGGGTTGCTGAGAAACACATGGAAATGTGATCATTTTTTATCTCAACGTGTGCACAATACTTTTCTGTAATTCAAATATTTTTATTTTTATTTTTTTCCTCTTTTAATTTTTATTTTTAAATTGTGGGGTACAATTCAGGGTGAGGTATACAAATATTCATTGTGCAGTAAAATTGTTGATGAGGTGTGGCACCCCCATACCAGGCAGATATCAACTACTGTCAAACCCACCTTGCTGCCCCCTCCCCACAGTTTCCTGCTACTGTCAATCATTTCTTTTTTTTTTGAGTTGGAGTCTCACTCTGTCACTCAGACTGGAGTGCAGCGGCCGCTTCTGCCTCGAACTGCTGGGCTCCGGCGATCCTTCCGCCTCCGCCTTCCGAGTAGCCGGAATTACAGGCATGCGCTACCACACCTGGCTGATTTTTTGATTTATTGTAGAGATGAGGTCTCGCTGCCCAGGCGGGTCTCGAACCCGCGGGCTCAGGTAATCCACTCACCGCAGCCTCCCAAAGGCGTGGGATTACAGGCTGAGCCACCGAGCCCGGCCAGTCAATCATTTCTTGCAGTGTTAGGGTAGTTGTTCAAGGTCCACTCATGAGTGAGAACATGTGATACTAAGCTCTTTGATTCTGTGAGAGATCACGCAGTATTATAAACTCTAATTACATCGAGGTTGTTGTGAAGTTCATGATTTTGTTCTTCTTTATGGCTGCGTAATATTCCATTGTCTATAGGTACAATATATTTTTTATCCAGTTCTCTTTTCATGGGCAGCATGGTTGGTTCCATATTCTTCCTATTGTGAACAATGCTGCAATAAACATACATGTGCCGGTGTCTTTTTTTTAGAGTGATTTGAGATCTTCCGGGTATATTCCCAGTAGGGAGATTGTGGGGTCACATGGAAGGTCGATTTTCAGAACTTTTAGGAATCGCCACACTGATTTCCACAGAGGCTGTACTAGTTTACACTCCCACCAACAGTGTAGAAGTGTTCCCTTTTTGTCACATCCTTTCCAGCATCTGTTATTTGTTGAATTATTGATGATGGCCATTCTGATTGGAGTTAGGTGATATCTCAGAGTAGTTTTAATTTGCATCTCCTTGATGACTAGTGAGGCTGAACATTTTTTCATGTATCTGTTGGCTGCTCGTATGTCTTCTTTTGAGAACTGCCTATTCATATCTTTTGCCCATATCTTTGTAATGGAGCTGTTTGTTTTTTTCTTTTCAGCATATTTGAGTTCCTTGTAGATCCTTGATGTTAGGCCTTTGTCAGACATGGAGGGAAAATATTTTTTCCCAGTCTGTGGGCTGACTCCGTGCTCTCTTGATGGTTTCTTTGGCTTTGCAGAAGCTGGTCAGTTTAATGAGGTCCCCACTTGTCTATCTTATCTCTTATGGCCTGGGCACTTCAGGTTTTGATCAGGAATTGGTTGCCAATTCCAAGAATGTCTCCTGCATTTTCTAAGGTTCTTACAGTTTGAGGTTTTACATTTAGGTCTGTGATCCATTTAGAGTTAATTTTTGTGTCTGGGGATAGGTAGGGGTCCTGTTTCAATCTTCTGCATGTAGTCAGTCAGTTTCCCCAGCAGCATTTACTGAATAGGTTCTCCTCTCCCCAGTAGTGGGAGATGGAGGCTTTGTTGAAGATGAGTTGGCTGAGAATTTGAGATTTTGCTTCTGGAATCTCAATTCTATTCCATTGATCTATATGCCTAGTCTTGTACCAATACCAGACTGTTTTGATTATTGTAGTTTTATAATAAAGTTTAAAGTCTGGGAGTGTGATACCTCCTGCTTTGTTTTTTTGCTGAGGATTGTTTTGGCTATTCTTGGAGGTTATGTTTCCATATGAATTCCTGTATTATTTTCTCTAGGTCTGAGAAGAATATTGCTGGTAATTTGATGGGTATTGTGTTAAATCTGTAGATTGCCTTAGGTAGAATGTACATCTTAATAATGTTGATCTTCCAGTTCATTAGCATGGAATAATTTTCCATTGTTTGTGTCATCTTTGATTTCTTTAAGGAGTGTGTTGTAGTTTTCATTGTAAGGGTCTTTAATATCTCTAGTTAGGAAGATGCCACGGTATTTAATATTTTTGCGGTTATTGTAAATGGAATTATACCTTTTAATTGGGTTTTTGTTTATTATTGGTGTATAGAAATATGATTGTCTTTTGCACATTTACTTTATACCCTGAGACTTTGCCAAAGTCCTTTATCAGTGAAAGGTGGTTTTTGGCAGATTCTGTTGGGTTTTCAAGGTATACAGTCATGTCATCTGTAAAGAGAGATAACTTGACTTCCTCTTTTCCTATTTGGATACCCCTGATTGTTTCTCTTCTCTGATTGTTCCAGCTAGGACATCCAAAACTGCGTTGAATAGGAGGTGTGAGAGTGGGCATCCTTGTCCTGTTCCAGTTTTCAGTGAAAATGGTTCCAATTTTTGTCTGTTTAGGAGTATGCTGGCTGTGGGTTTCTTGTAGATGGCTCTTACATATTTCACTTATGCCTAGATGTTCAAGGGTTTTTATCAAGAAGCAGTGCTGGATTTGTTCAAAAGTTTTTTTTTGCATCTAATGATATCATCATGTGGTTTTTGTTTTTACATCTGTTGATGTATTTAATTTCATTTACGGTCTTATGAATGTTGTCAGCCTTGCATCGTGGGGATGAAGCCTACTTGGTCATGATGGATGATTTTTGATATATATTGTTGAATACAGTTTGCTAGGATCTTGTTGAGAATTTTAGCATCCATGTTCATCAAAGATATTGGCCTGTAGTTCTCTTTCTTTGTTGGGACTCTACCTGGCTTGGTTATCAATGTGATGTTAGCTTCATAAAATGATTTGGGCAGTGTTCCATCTTTTTCAATTGCCTGGAATATTTTCAATAGGATTGGTAATAGTTCCTCCTTGTATGTTTTGTAGAATTCTGCTGGAAATCATCTGGTCTAGGGTCCTTTTTGGCAGGTAGTCTTCTTATGACATAGTCAGTTTCCTTGACTATTATTGGTCTATTTAGGGTTTCAATTTCTTCTTCTTTCAATCTAGGGAGGTGGTGTGATTTCAAAATCCTCCATTTATTTAGGTTTTCAAATTTGTTTCCATACAATTGTACATTGTAGTCTCTGATAATCTTTTGTATTTCCTCAGGGTCAGTTGTGACTTCATTTTTTTGTGTTTTTGATTGAGTTTATTTGGGCTTTTTCTCCCTTTTTCTTGGTCAGACTGGCTAGGGGGCCATCAATCTTGTTTATCCTTTCAAAGAACCAGCTTTTTGTTTTGTTGATTTTTTGTATTACCTTTTTGTCTTCTATGTCCTGGATTTGGGCTTCTATTTTGATGATCTGGATTCTTCTGCTGAAGTTAGGGTTTTGGTGGTCTTTCTTTTCCAGCTTCCTTAGGTGACCCGTTAGGTTGTTAACTTTTTATCTTTCCATTTTCTTCATGTACGTTTGTAGAGATAGGAATTCTCCTCTTACTACTGATTTCATGATATCCCAGAGGTTTTGGTAAGATGTTTGTTCATTTTCATTTGTTTTCAGTTAACTTTTTTTTTTTTTTTTTGAGTTGGAGTCTCACTCTGTCGCCCAGACTGGAGTGCAGTGGCACGCTCCTGGCCACCGCAGCCTCGACCTGCTGGTCTCCAGCGATCCTTCCGCCTCAGCCTTCCAAGTAGCTGGAACTACAGGTGCGCGCTATCATGCCCGGCTAATTTTGTTTTGATTTATTGTAGAGATGAGGTCTCGCCAAGTTGCCCAGGTGGGTCTCGAGCCCGCGAGCTCAGGCAATCCACTCACCTCAGCCTCCCAAAGGCGTGGGATTACAGGCTGAGCTACCGAGTCCGGGTTCAGCTAACTTTTAATCTCTGTTTTGAATTCATTGTTGATCCAGGAGTTGCTTAGCATCATACTGTTTAGTGTCCTTTTCTTTGTGGGTTTTGGGGGAACTTTGTTGGTGTTGATATTTATTTTTATTCCACCGTGGTCTACAAAGTGCATGGAAAAATTTCAGTCTTATGAAATCTGTTTATGTCTGATTTATTGCCAGTGATGTGGTTGATCTTAGAGTATGTTCCATGTGGTGATGAGTAGAAAGTATATTCTGTGCTTGTTGGGTGGAGTGGTCTGTAGGTATCAATTGAGTCCATTTGTTCTAGAGTCTCATTGAGGTTATGGATCTCCTTGATGATTTTTTGTCTTGATGATCTGTCTAGGGTTGTGAGTGAGGTATTAAAGTCTCCAGCTACAAATGTGTTAGAGTCAATCTCTTTTTAAAGTTTGCCTAGAAGCTGCTTTATGAACGTTGGTGCTCCTATATTGGTTGCATATATGTTTAAGATGAATATTTCTTGTTGATGGATAGACCCTTTTATCATTATATAGTGACATTCTTCATCTTTTTAAATTTTTGATAGCTTAAAGGGCATTCTGTCTGAGATTAGGATTGCAGCTCTGGCTTTCTTTTGTGTTCCATTTGCCTGAAATTTTGCTTCCCATCCTCTTACTTTAAGGCTATGAGTGTCCTTTCTGGTGAGATGAGTCTCTTGGAGACAATATATTGTTGCCTCATGATAATTTATCCATTTTACCATTCTATGTCTTTTCAGTGGTGTATTCAGTCCATTCACATTCTGGCTAATTATTGAAATGTGAGAGTTTATCCCTGTCATGAGGTTCTTATAGAGGTGTTGCTGTTCCTGTTTGTTTGTTGTGTTTCTTTTGATTTTTGGGTTGATTCATGTGTGTTTTCAATCTTTTTCCTGCACTCTTGTGAAGAATGTTGTTCTTTTTTCCCTTTCTTCTGTGTTTAATACTTTCTTAAGTGTTTCTTATAGAGTTTCTCAGTGTAAGTTCCTAGGGATTTAATGTCTGGGAAAGATTTTAATTCTCTCTCATGGATGAAGCTTAGTTTAGCTGGGTAAGTTATTCTTGATTAAAATTGATTATCTTTGAGAAATTTGAAGATTGTGCTCCAAGCTCTCCTAGCCTGAAGTGTTTCTGTAGATAAACCTGTTGCTATTCTAATTGGTCTTCCCTGGTAGGTAGTCTGACCTTTATCTCTTACTACCTTTAGGATTTTTTCTTTTATACCTTCTTTGTTTAGGTGAATTATTATGTGTCTAGGAGTTGGTCTTTTCATTTGTTGTCTTGCAGGGGTTCTCTGAGACTCTTGTGTTTGAATGGTCACATCACTGATGAGATGAGGGAAGTTTTCTTGAATAATTTCATGGAATGTTTGTTCCAGGGTGGTCTCTGTCTCTCTTTCTGTCTCAGCTAGTCCAATTACTCTTAGGTTCGAACTCTTGATATAATTGCTCATCTCTTGAAGGTTTTGTTTTGTCTTTTTAATCTTCTTTTCTATATTTTTGACAGTTTGGGTTAGTTCTATATTTTGGTCCTGAAGCTCTGAGATTCTTTCTTCTGCTTGGCTAATTCTGCTTTCCATGCTCATCAGTTTGTTATTTATTTCATTCACAGTATTCTTTACTGCTGTTATCTCAGTTATCAATTCCTTCCTATTTTCTTCTTGTCTCTCCTAAATTCTTTTTACTCTCTCTATTATTGTCTTGATATCTGGGTTTGTAGTTTGAGACCAGTCTTTCTGGGGGCTCTTCACTCTTTGTGTTCCAAAATCTGTTTTCTCAGTGTCTGACCTTTCAGGGGTCTGTGAGAGACCCATATTCTTCTTTTAGTTTTTCTTCATTTGTGTAGATTTTCCTCCCCACCCAACTTTTTTTCCCCTCTCTTCTTTAATTCTGTTTTTCAGGGATGGTGGGGTTGCTTTTACTTCTTTTTGCTCAGTATCCTATGCGTCCTTATGTGGATCCTCTGGCTTTGTTCAATTCTGAGACTGGACTATGGGTTGCAGGCTGTACTTTTTTTTGCAGTTTTGAGACTGAGTTGAGCGGAGAGCGGAGCTGTGATTCAGAATCTATCTGCAGAACCAAGTATCCACCAAAAGGGGTATGGGCACCCTGGAACCTACTTCCCACTACCTTACAATCTGTCACTGCAGTGGGGGTTTAGGTTTGCTCCCTGGAACAAAATGAGGTTAGAAAAAAGAAAGTAATGGAAGAAGGAAGGGGTGGATCAAGAGGAAGGTGGAGTGAGAGAAGAGTAAGGGGGAAAACAAACAGACATATCAGCTAACAAATGAAAAGAGACACAAAGACAGAAAAGAGAAACAAAAACAAAAAAACCCTTGAGAATATAGGTAATCACACAATCACACAGTCCAATAAAATCCTGCCTATTGATGCAGACTTTCCCTACACAAACGGTATCTAAAGAATAGAAAGAAGAAAGAAATAAAATTAGTAAAATAATGAAAGCAAAACAAATATGAAAATTGTTATCAAAACCTGATGAAACATAAGAAAAAAAAACTAAAACAAAAAACAAATGAAAGTGAGCAAAACAAACATCAAAAAATAAAAATAAAAAATGAAAACAAGGAATCAGAATGGTTCTGATGTCCTTTTTGTATGTCCAGAGTCCCTTCAGCTCTGATCTCTAGGCCCTCCTCTCTGCTCTCATCACAGGCAGATAGGGTTACTCATAGCTTGGGTCAGTTGCCACAGGCCTACTTCTGTAGGGAGGGGAGTCAGATCTGGGTTCCCTCGGCTTGCTGCCTGACAGGTCTGCCACACAGATCTGAGTTGTCTGTGTCTGATTCAGTCTGGGGGAGGGGCTTCTGTTTCTCCAGGTTTGATGAAATTACCTAAGGCAACAAATTGGAGGCTGCACAGAGCTGGGTGGGCAATGCAAATCTCTGCCTGATCCTGGGTCAAAAAAAATGGCTGCAGTCGGTGGCTTCTCACCAGGGCATGGATCGGTTTTCCAATCCTCTCTCTCTACTGATCATATCCAGGGCTCCAGCTGATCCATTATGACAGGTGATGGTGTGGGTCAGGTGCCAGGCAGTGGGAATCAGCTGGATTCAGCAGGCTTTTCTCAGGTGTGCTCCCACGAGCAGTAGATGCTCCTGCACCCAAACTTGCCTGCAGTGCTCCAATCTCAGGGCGGTGGGGGCTCGCAGTCGCCCTCAGAGAGAGAAACTGTGTGCATGCACCCGAGTATCCCCTCAGACAGACTTTCATGCTCCCACCAGAACACTTGCCTCCATGGAGACTCTTACAGATCGGCCTGTTGGTCTTCATCTTAAGCTCTGCCTCCTAATTCAATTTAAATATGATTTGAACTACCTGTCTTTCTTGCAGAATCTCAATCTCAATCAATATGTCTGTTTCCTCTTTTCTGAAGTTTTGGCAAAATTCTAGAGGTTGAATGTCAGAAAATCTGGAGGCATCTTGAGGGCCATAAATAAGAGATGATGCAATAGAAGTCCTTGTGGGTTGCTAAGGAACACATGAAAATGTGGTCATTTTTCATGGGTGTCCACTCCTAGTCCCTCAAACCTGTTGCCTTGACACTCAATACAATCTCTGAAATTCAGTCAAAACTTCAGAAAAAAGAGAGCAGTCATATTGTCTGAGATTGAGATGCTGCTGGGAAGCTAGGTGGCTCAGATCAGAGTTAAATTGGATGATAGAAAAATAAAGTACTGTGCACACTCTGAGGGCTGAAAGTAATACCTGCAATCTTATACAGTATTCTCAGTATGGAAGAAACATCATGTAGAAAATATTCATTTTATAAGTTTTAGTACCATCTGTAGGCTCATTTGCTAGCTAATCTTATCTCTGGATATTTAGGGCTGAAGTTAGAGTGACCTCATCAAAGATTTAAAAGTTGTGAGCAGGCAATTGATTGAGGTCTGGTCCTAGCTACCACAGTTTGAGGTTGTTTAACCTTGGGCGAGTTTCTTAATCTCTTTAAGCCTTGGTTTTTTAATCTACAAAATGAAACTATCAATGATTTCTACTTCATAAGATTGTGGTGAAGATTAAATTAGATATCAAGTAAAGTACTTACACAGTATTTGGCATAGTGATAAATGCTCAGTAAATGTTAGTCAAAATAAGTACCAAAAATGCTAGTTTAAGAATGTACTTATAGCCGGGCTCGGTGGTTCAGCCTGTAATCCCGCGCTTTGGGAGACTGAAGTGAGTGGATCGCCTGAGTCCGCGGGTTTGAGACCCATCTGGGCAGCGAGACCTCATCTCTACAATAAATAAAAAAATCAGCCGGGTGTGGTAGTGCATGCCTGTAATTTCGGCTACTTGGAAGGCTGAGGCGGAAGGATCACCGGAGCCCAGCAGGTCGAGGCTGCGGTGGCTGGGAGCGGCCACCACACTCCAGTCTGGGCGACAGAGTGAGACTCCAACTCAATTAAAAAAAAAGTAATTATAAGAAGAGTCATCTATGTAAAAACATACTTAGGGCAGAGTTTAGAGTTAAAACCAAAAAAAAATTACTGGAGGTCTATGAATGCTTTTAATAATACTTATGCTTGCTTTTATAGAGCTCAAGAGTAAGTACCTGATATGAACAACATAGGCATGTTTGTATGACCAAATTAAATATCTTTAGCTTATAGTTTTTGTCTCTGATGCTTTTTCAACATTTAACTCACCATCAATATTTGTCTTCATAGTTTTCTTTAATGTACAGTTCAATACTGTACCACTCATACAAGTTAAGATAATGGTCTCATTATGACCACTCATACAAGTTAAGATAATGGTCTCATTGTGTCCCTAGCAGCCAGAATTATTTTTTCCATTCATTGCTTTCATTTGCATTTAAGCAAAGTGATCTGTTGAAATGGGTGCATACAAAGAATAGTTTGCCAATATAACCTCTTGTTTGAAGGAGAGAGAATGAATGCAAGATGAGAGAAATGATTCTAAGGTGAGGATGACAGGTTTTAGTGCCACTATTTTGATTATGCTGGCCCTGTGAACTTGGACCCTTGTAGAAAGAGAAGCTCTTGTGTAAAGCTATTTTTCCTTCTGAGGGCAGCACTCACAAATACCTGCCTAGGCAAGGTGGCTTCACTTCCCTGCGAGAAGCTGTACTAGGAAGAGGGCCAGAGAAAGAGGCAAGACAGCTGCCTCCACAGTTAAGCTTGTTTGAACATAAACTCTGTGGGAAATGTTTCTCCACCTGCAAAATAAATATAACAACGATTAGCTCTCAGGATTATCTGTATCATTTAAAGACATATATGTAAAATACTATGTAAATTACATATAATCTTATACATAAGGAATTAAGTTATTGCATATTGATACTACCACAGAATGCTCACATTCTTGCTTCTTGTAACATGAAACCTTGGTACTGAGAAGCAAAAATAGTAGACACTTTGGTAGGGGCAAGGAAAAGAGATGAAAACACGTAGCACGTTTGTCTAAGCACTTTGCCATATTTCACTTGGCTTCTGTCCTCCTTAGGGACAGAAGCAATTTTGGATAGGTATTGGGTACCCTAAGGAAGCCGCCTGGGCACATGGCCAGATAACTTAAGTTTCAGCTGTGGAATAAAGCCAGTACTTGGCTACTCAGTATACTTCTTTCATTTGTTCACCCTTTCATCCTCTCAGTCATCTATTCATTCATTTATTTATTTAGACATCATTCATCAAAAGTTTATTGAATAGCAGATCAGGTGCTAGGAATTGAGGTGCAGGCCTAATAAGAAGGTTATAATGCCTTGCTGAGTTTGGGATACAAAATGGATCTAGTCTCCGCCCACCGTTTCACCATTCTCTCATCTCCTTCCCTGCCAATCTCCTCTTCTTCCTCTGTGTCATGTCCCAGTCACGCTCGTACTATTTCCATCAGCAAATCCCAGCACTCTTGCTCTTGACTCAGGAGCTTGCACTTGCTCTTCCCAGGTTTTCACCTGCTGGAACATTCTACCATTCACCCTGCTACTTGTTTAGATGATCCATTCCTGACCATTCTGTAAATTAGCTTCTCCCAACCTGTTGCTTATGCCTTTTCTGTTTCATAGTCTTCGTGGTTCTTATTACTAGTTGCAGTTACACAGACTTGTTCGGCGTCCCCCACCTGGAATCTAACCTTTAAGAGATCAGGGACGCAGTTACCCTCCAGTGCCCCAAGCAGTGCCTGTCTCAGTTCTTCACATGCTTATGCAGAATCAGGGCTCAAAAACTGACATTAAATGAAAGGGAAAAAATAAAGCTAGAACTTAGCCTCGTTGCTCTGGCTGAAATGAAGGTTGAGAAAATAAAAAATGATAGACATTCAATATCTGTCATCCTTCAACAAATAATTACTGATATCAGAGGTAAGTAAAATATTATCTTTCTCCATGGAATATTAGAGGATAAGAAAATTATATTCGGTTCCTGATATGGAGATAGTAAAACACTACACTCAGCTACATAAATTTGTAGGAAAAAGATCTTAGCTGAATTTTGTATAAGTGACATCTAAAGTCCACTAGCATGAAATTTTGGTATGTATATTTAAATAATGGACAAAGATGCTAAGGGATAGACATTTGTCTCCCACCCACATCCTAACCAGGCTGAGTTAAATGCTCATCACCAGTTCTATCACAATGGGAATATGTCTATGGTTATACTTTCTACATGTACTACACAATGTTTATTTTCTCTGGATCTGCCCTGGACATTAAGCACTGTTTCTTACAAACCCTTGCTTTCCAAGAGTCAAACATGGAGCCTGAACAAAGCAGAAAACTGGCAATTATTTTCTGACCATTACTTTGTGCAGTATCAAGAGAAACTTCTTTATATGAGGGATTGTGGCAGTTGCAGAGAGTAAAATTGTCAAGAAGATGGACATGGTTCCCACACTCAAAGAATGAACAAAACATGTGCACAAAGGCTAATTCTTTTTAGCAGTTATAGTCATAACAACAATATGGGTAAAGATACTGTTCATCTCCAATTGTCAAATAACAATAAATAGTTTGGCAAAGGAGCTAACAGTGAGAGAGAGAAAGATGTTTTTTTGACTCCAGAGGTTAGTGTCATGCTGGATGATACCCTCATTTCTAACAGATTTTGACTAATCATAAACATCAAATAATCTCACTAGGAATTTGAAGTCATAATGTGATGCCTCTTACAACTAACTGTGTAGCATCTGTGTGATTTTATCGAAAAACATTCTCTTTATTAAAATTTACATTCCTATCTTTTGAAAGGTATACATTTGAAAGGGATATAATTATTTCTAGAATTATTTCCTCCCAGAAATGAAAATCAAGCCGTTAGTGTAATTTGAGATTTCCTTAAAGCCTTCCCTGACCCTTATATATCTTTCCCATATTTGCCAAGAGGCAGACCCTTTCAACTATTAGCCCGAGTTTAACACAGGACTTTTGTCATACATAAGAGCTTGGATTCAATGATCTATTAATTCATTCCAAAAGTACTTATTGAGAACCTACTATGTGCCTGACACCATTAGGCATAACATTATTAGTATAGATGGAGTCAGGCAATGCAATAAGCAGAGAAACGACCAAGAGTATTTTAAATAATTAAATTATATAAAAAGAGATGGGGATTGGAATTAGGGGATACATTACATGGGGTGATCAAAAAAGATCTTCCTGGAATGGTGATTCAGGAAAGGAATAGCCTGTGTGATTAAGTAATGTGGGAAATAGGAAAGAAATCAACATGCATGTGATATAAGAATAGAGCCACACATGGGAGTATGTTTATCATGACAAAAAGTCAGCACAGACCTACATAAGTGAGTCTTAGACATTGTTGACAAGAAAGAATGAGCTTTCCCCAAGTATAATAAGCTAACAAGTTAGCATGGAAATCTGCATGTGATAGTGTTGTATGTCTTACATTAATTATCAATAATATTCCTATTTCGTATTTACTAAAATTTTGCAATAATGATGTTTGTCATGTATTCACAGTCAATATTACCATTTCTTAAGGAAATCCTTATGACTTGAATTGTGTATACTGTAGTAAAATGAAGTACAATAGAAGACAGAAGGTAAGAGCCACTGCTATAATGGATAAAATATATGACTCCTGAATTGTGTAAAATAAGTCACTTGACTTTGTATAAATAGGAATTACAGAACTGGTACTGAAGCATATAGAAAGCTAAGGTCTACTACACAATTATTTGAGTAAGTAGATAAGAGGAAATTCATAATTTAGAAAATGTAAGTAGAATTTCACATAAAACATGAAAAGAAATTAAAACAGATTAATCTTACAAGATTAACTATAAATCTAATTTCTATAATTCTAAAATTAAGTTGAATTATAATACCTTCCTTTATAGTAATGGTATTATATTTAATTGTAAGGCACACTTTAACATTTCTTAATAAAGTTAATTTAGGATATGCAAAGGTCTATGGCAATATAGCTTCTGGAACATTGAATGTGAAATAATATAGATTTTGAAAAGGACCAAAAAAAGGTCAACTACATCAGAAGCTCTAAGTGAACAGAGATCCCTCCTTTTGTTCCATTTGAAATACATATGCCCCATAATAAGCACATGCCAAAGATATTTGTTAATAGGTCAAGAAATCAGTCTCTCAAAAAATGTTTATTGGCCCTATTTTACAAGCAAGGCATTATGTTACATACTGGGAATAGAAATCAGCTTTCAAGAATCTCACCACCTAATTGAAGGATGCACACACACATGTGCGCGCACACACACACACACACACACACACACACACACACACACACACCCCTTGAGCTGTGATAATATATGATGTAATAAGGCATCAGTAACAACCTCAGCAAATGTATAGATATAACACTTGATTTATTCAGACATACATCTATATTCAAGGCACCATTCTGTTACAAGTATTCTTTTTTCAGGTTTTCCCATTCTGTGGAAATAGTCTTGATTAAAATTGTAGTGGGTGAGGACTATGTATTTCGGGACCAATCTTTTAATGGAGGACTTAATGTAAAGACAATCAAATGGGGCTGGGAAAATTGGACATCAGTATGTGAAAGAATGAAACTAGACCCCTATCTCTCACCATATACAACACTCAACTCAAAATGGATTAAAGATATAAATCTAAGACCCCACACTACAAAACTACTAAGAAGAAAATAGGAAAATCCTTCAGAACAATGGCTTAGACAGATTTTATAGCTTCAAAATCACAGGCCACAAAAATAAAAATAGACAGATGGAATCATATTAAGCTAAAAAGCTCTGTACAGCAAAGGAAACAACAGAATAAAGAGGCAACCTAGAATGAGAGAAAATATTTGCAAGTTATTCATCCAACAAGAAACCAAATATTTGCAAGCTATTCATCCAACAAGAAACCAATATCCAGAGTACACAAGAAACTCAAACAACTCAACAGCAAAAAACTCCAAAAAACAAAAGATGAATAATCTGATTAAAATGTGGACAAAGTATCTGAAGAGAGGTTTTTCTAAAGAAGATATACAAATGGCCAATAAATATATGAAAAAATGCTCAACATCACTAATCATCAGGGAAATGCAAATCAAAACCACAGTGAGGTATCATTTCACCCCAGTTAGAATGGCTATTAACAAAATTACAAACAACAACAACAACAGCAACAACAACAACAAAACCCAAAACTGGAGAGGATGCAAAAGAAGGGAACTCATATATTGTTGGTAGAAATGTAAATTAGCACAACCATTATGGAAAATAGTGTGATAGCTCAAAAAGCTAACAATAGAACTACTAGACAATTCATCCATCCCAGTACTGGGCAGTTCTCCAAAGGAAAGGAAACCAGTGTATCAAAGGAATTCCTGCATCTCCATGTTTTTTGCTGTGCTATTCACAATAGCCAAGATATGAGATTAACCTAAATGGCCATAACAGTTGAATGGATAAAGAGAATGTGGTACATATACACAGTGGAATACTATTCAACCATAAAGAAGAATGAAATCCTGTCATTGGTGGCAACATGAATTAACCTCGAGGACATTATGTTAAGCAAAATAAGGCAGGTACGGAAAGATAAACACTACATTTTTTCACTTATAAGGGGGAGCCAAACAAATTGATCACATGGAAGTAGAGAGTAGAATTGTGGGTACTAGAAGCTGAGATGTACAGGGGAGGGAGGGATGGGTAGAGGCTAATTAACAGATGTAAAATTACAGCTAGACAGGAGGAATGAGTTCTAGTGTTCTGCAGCGCTGTAGGCTGAATATAGTTAGCTATAATTTACAGGCATTGCATATTTTTGAAAAGCTAGAAGAAAGGATTTTGAACGTTCATAGCACAAATAAACGATAAATGTTTGAGGTGATGAATATAATAATTAACCCGAGTTGATCATTACACATTGCATACATGTATTAAAATATTACTCCATATTTCATAAATGTTAGTTATATAACAGATTAAAAATCTTTTAATTGTGTCAAAAAAAGATTAGCTTTGAATCCTGTATTGTGAAATTAAACAATTTTTTCAATGTGATCCTGATGCTGACAAATAATATCTCCTCACTAAAACACTGGTGAAACTCATAGCAAGCTGTGGTCAAGGAGTATTTTCTCCATCCTGATATTAGTAGAATCATTTTCTTTGAATCTATGATTTTGACTATTATTCCACAGTACTGCACTTTTTATGCTCTGTGTATTACATCACAATAAAAATGGTTAAGAACGTGGACAATGGAATTAGACAACCTAGGCTTATATATGGCTCTATTCTCACTTTATAGTTGTCAGACTGGGTAAGTGGTTAAACCTCTCCAGGATTCAGTTTACTTTATGTGTAATGAAGATGACTATAATACTGTAGTGAACAGAATAGTAGTCTCCAAAAGATATTCCTTGTCCTAATCTCTGGAACCTATTCATGTGCTCTTATTTGAGAATATAGTCTTTGCAGATGTAATACATTAAGAATCTTGGGATAAGAACATCCCAGATTCTCTAAATGGACCACAAGTACAATGACAAGTGTACTCAAGAAGCCAAAGCGGAGAAGACACTGACAGAAGAGGAGAGGTGATGTCAAGACAGAGGCAGAGGTAAGAATCATGTGACCAAAACCCCAAGAAGCCATGGAATGCCACCAGTCACTGGAAGCTAGGAAAGGTAAGGTGGATTCTGCTCTTGAGTCTCCAACCCTGCTGGTAGTTCAGCCCTGCTGAAACCCTGATTCCTGACTCCTGGCTTTCAGAACTGTAAGAGAATAAATTTCTGTTGTTTTAAATCGCCTAGTTGGTGGCAATCTGTTATGGCTGCCACAGGAAACTAATTACAAGTACCTGCATCAGAAATTTGTTGTGGGGTTGTTAGTCAATTAGTACAATGTCTGGCATAGAGTAAGTACTCAATAAAACTTAGCTGTTATTGAACGATTGCCTTCTGTAGTGATATTCGTTGCTTTTGTGCTTGACATTCTTTCCTCTGATTTCTATATAATCACTTTGACTTTACTTTGGGAAAACTACTGATTTTTAATTTTGAATGACACATAGATACACAAGAATTGGCACCAATACATCTAGGAGTCCTAAAGTGGACAGTCCACTTTTTTCCTGCCGTCAGACTCAGAAATGCCCCATTTCTTGGTCTTTTATTCCATTTGATGGACTGTACCATAGTCTTATTTTCCTCTTCAGTTATAATCAAATACTTAAACAGTAATTAGCATATGGTATAAGCTAACAAAATATTAACTATTAATATTTTCAGTCTTGCCCTCTAACTACTTTTCATTCTAATTGCTTATTGCACATCTCCACTTGATTTTTGTGTGTGTGTGTGTTTGGGTTTCATGCTGTCACCCAGGATGGATTGCAGTGGCACTATCATGGCTCATAGCAGCCTAGACCTCCTGGGCTCAGGCAATCTTTCTGCTTCAGTCTCACGAATAGCTAGGACTACAGGTACACACTATCTGGCTAATTTAATTTTTCTTTTTTTGTGGAGACCAGATCTCGCCATATTGCCACCTCTTGAACTGGTCTTGAACTCCTGGGCTCAAGCAGTTTTCCCACCTCATCCTCCCAAAATGCTGTAATTTTAGGCATGAGCCATTGCAACTGTCCTTCCCTCAATTGCTTTGAGTTGGTTTTTACCCTACTTAGACCCCTCTTTTTCTGAAAACATGTTTTTCCTATCTACCAATGAATGCCACATACTATCATTCAAAACTCCTCAATATATTTCCTTTTCCTCTCAATACTCAGCCTCGTTCTGATTCACAATCTTTCATATTCAGATTATTAAGATAAATATTTAGCTGAATGCAATATCTTTTTTCACTCTCCATTTAGAATTTAGATTTCTAAGGAAAAAAATCTTCCTTAAATACTTTTAAAATTTACAATGTCTCCCCACTAAAAATTATTGTTCCATTTATCTAATGATGGGAAATTAAAAGTAATTGATCTAATAGTTATACAGTAAAATACCGTGATTAACAATGTATGGATATATTAAATAAGAAAGCAAGATAACTATAAACAATGTAATATCAATTTTATTAAATATAAGCACTCATATAAAAAAGGTTGATGAAATATGTTCATATAAAAATAACAATTATATTTAAGAGGTGGTACTGGTAATAATTTTATTTTCTTCTTGTATGTTATTTTTTCTGATTATAATAGGCATGTGAATCTTTAATAATTAGAAAGAGTAAATGTTATAAATTAAAAACATATAGTTAGTAGACACTCATGCTCTGTAACAAAATCTCTATCTCCTCGACTGTCTTTCAAGACCTGCAATCTGGCCTGGTAGACTTTATTTTCCACTCTATCTGAGCAGAAATCTCTGTGCTTTAGTCAGAACTGCACCAACCCATAGGTATACAATGGCCACTCCTGCTCCAGTACATGCATCCTATTCAATTTACTTGGTCCCTCTTGCATTCGAATTCCACCCATCCCTTGAGGACCAGATCTGCCAAGATACTCCATCCATTCTTTCTAGCTCCATCTGTTCTTGATCTCTTTTCCATTAAACATCTTTGTGCCTCCTTCAGTACTGAATAATTTAGCTCTGAATGGTATACTACCTCAATCATGAGAATGGGCACCATGTAGCCACTGTGGTCTCCCTAAGGAGAATACATCAGAGTTCTAAGCATATTGGAGATGTCTCAGATAAACATTTTTAGGTTCTAGGTAACAGAAACCAAACTCAAACCAGTTTTTTTAAAACGGGCATTTGGTTCACATAAATGGAAATCTAGAAATCTAGTGGTAGCCTGACAGTGACATTGGCTTCTTTTTCTTAGGGTCTCTGGGCTTTGCTTTCCTTTGATTTCTTCTTCTCAGGCACCCTTGTCTCATGGTAGCAAAGCACTTGCAGTGATTTCAGGCATTATGTCTATAGCAAGATGCACTGTTCAAAAATCCCAAGAATCACTCTGATGGGAGTGGATTAGGTCACATAGCCACCATACGTGGATATTTGTGGCCAAGAATTGAAAGCACTGCTTGGCTGCCTTGGATCAACTTCTCCATACCTTCAGTAGGAGCTAGAAGGATTTCCTTCAACCATATAAATTTCTTAGAGATCAAAAGATGGTGGGAAGGGAGGAAGGGTGTTAACGAGGTAGACACCAGATGTCCGTGTTGGTAGAAATTCTGTAAATACTAGCTGTTTGAACAATACTATGACTGAGAAATTGGTTAGTACTACCAGTTAATCCCTACATGTGGCCATGAAATGCAATCAAAATGTGTTATTTACATTACTAAAGCTTGAAGGACTGAAGTGTTTCATATATCAAATAAAGTACCTAATTAATATGTTTTCAGAACATTTGCTTGAACAGGAGTTTTAGCATGAAATTGACTATAGCTAAACACCTATTTGTTAAGCCAACTAACTACTTCTAGATAACAACTCCATTAATACGTTGTACATTAAATTACTATAACTTGACATTTATTAAGAACTAAGCCTGTGCTCAGGACTGTTTTAAACTAATAATCTGCCAGAATTCTATCTTAGAGATTCAATAAATACTTCTTATATTTATTTATTTATTTATTTAGTTGGAGACTTTATTTTTTAATTCTTTGGTACAACACAATCAGTTCAGGGTCTTTTTCTGAACAAATGATCCCTCAGTCTCCTGCAGCAGGCTCCTTAAGTGATCCTCTAAGTCAAATTAGCTACATGAAATACTGAATGATGTGTCCTTCACTTTTGCTGCTTGTAACTCCTAAGTGGTCAGCATTGAATATTTGCACTTTTGGGTGAGAGAAAAAGCATTTTGGTCCATTAATTCACTCACTCGCTCTTGCAGGACATTAACCAACTCTATTACAAAGACGTGTCATCAATGTCTTGAATGATGAACTTCTTCCCCAGGGCACTGGACTCATCCAATTATAGCAGATACTGCTTCATGGCAGGATCACATTCTGTAAGTTCTCCTTTCAAGACGTTGACCATCTTTTTCCAGTCAGAAGATCCAGATGACCTCAAGAATGCTCTGCCCACACCCTCGGCGGCGCCTCAGAGGGGCTGACAGACTGCGCCTGTGCCTTCGCCTGCACTGCTTACATCACCGCAATACTTCTTATTTTTAAAAAGTATCACAAGTGCACAAGTAAAATAATTGTCAAAATTATAGTACAAGTTAGAAGAATAGTTTAAATTTTATGTAATTTAAATATTTTCAAATTCCTGTATCAGTGTTTTATAAAGCTTTAATAATTGCTGCCAAGTTCAAAGAAACTATTATTAAATGATAAAAACGAGAATATTTTTCGTGTTCAATTTCTGTTTTCTAATATGTGATCTCTTTAGAAGATTAACTTATTAAAAATAACCATATGATCACAGAATAATGTATTTTGGGGTCACGTTTGCATTTTTGCCAGCCATCATAATATCAAGACTTATTTGGGAATGAGATACAGAACCTAGGAATTATTACTCCAAAATTAGAAAAGAAGTTGTCACTCAGAAACAATAAAGATTCCTTAGCCGTCTCGGTGGCTCAGCCTGTAATCCCGCGCTTTGGGAGGCTGAGGTGAGTGGATTGCCTGAGCCCACGGGTTTGAGACCCACCTGGGCAGCGAGACCTCATCTCTACAATAAATCAAAAAATCAGCCGGCGTGGCAGCGCATGCCTGTAATTCCGGCTACTTGGAAGGCTGAGGCGGAAGGATCTCTGGAGCGCAGTGGGTAGAGGCTGCGGTGGCCGGGAGCGGCCACTGCACTCCAGTCTGGGTGACAGAGTGAGACTCCAACTCAAAAAAAAAAAAAGACAATAAAGATTCCTTTTACTAGAAAAAAAATTGAACTTGTCTTGCAACTTCTGTGCTTTTATCTTTCCTCTTTCCTAGAGATACCTTATTTGATGAATCATAATTCTTGGCTCAAATCTCCCTTTATTTTCTGCACCAGCCAAGTCCTGAGGAGGGCAGGGTAGGCGACAAAAAGGAGAGAAGGGTCTGTGGGTGGTGCAGCTCCACTGCTTGGCAGAAAAAGGCCCTATTGGGAATGCAGTGGTCCCTACAGCATGGTGAAGCAACTGCTCAAACGGTTCTTATTCTGGATTGTAGAGACAATTTGGGCAACCAGCTTCCTTTTTAAAGACTTCTAAAGCCTCCAGGATTTATTAAATTCAATTAATATACAGCCATTATCAGCTGTAACCAAGGAATAGAATATGGAGGCAAATTCAGCAGTAGGAGTGAAAGTCTGAAAAAGTAGATAGATTTCCATGGACTAAGGTACTTGTTTTGTTGGGAACTAGGGAAAGAAAACATCAGCTGGGGAGAGGCCTTAAAAAAGGGAGGAGAAAGTAGCAATAGACAAGGGAGAGAAAATGGTGCAGGCACTGAGTAACCAAACGCAAGTAACTTTTCTAGAAGGAAAATAAAAGAGCTCTGGCTTTTAAGGGCAGAACCAAAAATCGCTCCCCTAGCTGTGGGTGAGGTTATTATCATTTGACTTGCTGTGCTGTTAGAAGTGAGGTAGGTGTGAGAGTAAGGACACAGAGTAAGGCCCTCATTCAGAGTGATACTGTTTATAACCTCTATGGTGAAAAAGAACACATTTCCCCATAGCTTGTTAGAATAAAAGGGATTCAGAAGCAGCTGTGCCCTCTTAGGCCTTGGAATGAAAGGGTCTGCTAGAAAGCACTGGAGCAAGTCATTGGCCCACCTGAATGCCAGGAGGCTCCTGGGGCTGGGGTGAGGAGGGGGAAAGAACGCAGATACGGGAAGCTTTTTGAAATGTGGGAGAAAAATAAAGAATATAGAATTCCAGTTGCAGTGGGAAAACAAAGGCGAATAGATACAATAGCTGAGGGTAAATAAGAGGTTGTACCAAGAAGCAGCAGGAAGAAGATGGCTCATGAAGATAGAGAGCACTCCACGAGAGAGAGCTTTGTCTGAGTCCAGGATGAAAAGCCAAGAGGAGGAAAAGCATCATAGAACCGAATGGCGGGAAAGCAAAGGAAAATGAGAACAATAGGTCTTCTGTAGATGGGACCCAGGCTCGAGACAGAGAGAGGGAGGGCTAGCGAGCCTGAGCCCCGGGTAAAGCTTTATGCCTAAGAAGTAGGAAAGGAAATGAGCCTTCGAAGAATCAAACCTAAAATTTTACAAATTTGGAGCCAGTACAGCTTAAAGTAGAAATATATTCTGCTACTTAAGCACATAGCAATATATTCTGCTACTTAAGCACATAGAGAAGCAGCCTATGAAACTCGGAAAACAGAAAAACATGGTCTTAATTTAATATGAACCAAAAGACTGGATACAAGGAGTAAAATTTATTTTAGACCTAGGTCCTGGATTTAGGATTTCTAAGGGGCCAAAAATAAAAGATGCCTTCTGGACAGGATTATCATCAGAATAAAGATTTTCAAAATGTGCATATGTAAGGCATTTAAGGGATGACAGAATGGATATCCTAACTCCTAGCATATGTCAAACACTAAATTTTACCAACTGCAAGGAGTAGCCAGGAAGCTTCTATGGTGGTTGCCAGTTTCCCAAACGAGGAAAAGGAAATTGCAATGTCACATAACAAATGAAGCCATTTAGATTATGTTCTTTGGAATTAGACACACTTGTGTTTGAGTCCCCGTTTCACCAGTTACTGGCTCTGTGACTTGGAACAAATTACTTAGCCTCTCTCAACTTTAATTTTGCTACCTCTAAAATGGGAAGAATTGTACTTTTTCTAAATGATTGTTATTAAGATTGAGAAAAATGCACATAAATTTGGTGCTTGACAGAGAGTAAGTGCTCTAAAGTATAGTACACTGATGCTATTTTTTGTTGCTTCACAAATATTGTTGAAAATCTGAAGTCAGACCAGGACCTGGGACTTCATACTCCCACTTGAGGGTTCTTTCAACCAAACTATGTAGCTAAATATGAGACCCGAACTGAAAATATGTTTATGGATGTGATGTAAAGATGAGAGAACAACAGGAAAACCAATTTAAGAAGTAGTTTAGGAAGGATATGGGAAGATATTCCAACTGGGACACAGGAAAAGGTGACTGGATTAGTACTTAAAGTAACCAAAGTGTAATCTGTGGATTTAAATTTTTCCAAATGTATGAAAATGGGTTGATCACCATGTACATGTAGATGTTAAAAATATGATGCAATAATTGTTATAAGTTAGTCAATCAATTTTATGGTTGTGTTTATTAAAACAAGCCAAATTTGTGTGTGAGGGGTGGGCGGTGACATGTGTGAAATGCATCATGGGTGTTATAAAATAAGCAATGCAAATTTTCCCAGTTTCCAAAATTTTAAGAACAAAGCAATTAAAAGACTGCTATTTAAAACATGAGTAGTTATTACAAGGTAGGTTTAGATTTTCAATATATAAATACTCCCTGCTTATTAAAAAGCAAATAATATTTATTTCATTTAAACACTTGGAGCACTTTTGATTTTTCTCAATCTTCTTGACATACTTCAAATTTTTGAAATATGCGTTTAAATCCCCAATCTAGCATCCCTAATTCAACTTTTTAGTTATGTCTGTAGACTTAAAAGACAAGACAACCACCAACAACTCTGGTATCCCAGATCATATAGACCACAGTTGAAATCTCAAAGCCAATCTTTTGACTCATTAGATGTACACAGTGCCATCTAAGTTATCCATTTTTTCTGGAATTTATTAGTGATATTGAGGAAATGCTTACATTGAAGTCTTGAACATATAAAAAGGAAAAATATTTAGGAATATTTTGAAAAAGATATTGTATTTCAAAGTGAAATGTACTGAGTAAAGAAAAACTTGATATGATTCGGTTCCTGCAGAAATGCTAACAATTAGTTTTACAACACAAAGCTAAGATTTATTCTTTTTACCAAGAGAAAAAGGGACCTATTTAACTGATAGAGGTAGTGGACCAGAGGAATAGAGATGGTAAACATAGTAGAAGAGTATTCTTTTTTTAAAATTAATGTCCCAACAACTTGGAACCTTGGCAGAAATCTGTGAAAGATGAGCAAGTTACTGTTAAAATGTAATGATATTAAAAACAAGTAACCCAGGTCTTGCTTATTTTTTTGTGATAGCAGAGAATAGTGACGAGAAATGCTATGTTATAAAATATGAAGATAGAAAGGAGGAAAGTTAATGACTATAAACAAGAAAATAAATATGAATAGCTGCTGAAGTGATTAATAGTCTTCACTGGTTAAAAAACACTCAGGGGATAACATGTATCAGAAATAGCAAATTGAAGGTTGTACTTCATAGCTGATGCCTGTAATCCCAGCACTTTGGGAGGTTGAAGTGAGAAGATTGTTTGAGACCAGCCTAGACAACATAGCAAAACCTTGACTCTACAAAAAATAAAAATACAAATAAAAATATTAGTTGGACTTGGAGGCACATATCTGTAGTCCCAGTTACTCAGGAGGCTGAGGTGGGAGGATTGCTTGAGCCCAGGAGTTTGAGGCTGTGGTAAACTGAGATCATGCCACCTGCCTGGGTGACCAGAGTGAGACCCCAACACAAAAACAAACAAACAATCAAACTAATGAAAACAAAAATAGAAGAAATAGCAAAACGAGATAAATACTTGTAAGAGTTCAAGAAAGGATCAAGACAGCCTCCAGACATACTGAAGTATTTGTGGTGGTCAGTTTGTAGGATTAAAACTGACAGATGAAGAAACATTGTGGATAATGGGGACATTCTTTAGAACCTTTTTCAAGAACAAGAAAAAGGTGCTCAGAGAGAGGAAAAAATGTGGGTTAATGCGACAAAGTCTGGAGAAGCACATGCATGCACTAACAGCGGACAGGCCAGGAAATAAGGACTGTGCTGGGATCGATAGAGAGGGGACATTCTCTGCTCTAAGGTTCTCTAGATTCTATGCACTTTCAAGCTCCACTGTGAAAGGTTTTTGGTGATATTTTTCAGTGGCAGATAAATGGGGAGATGCAATATGATAAAGACAATCATATTTTTTTTTTGAGGTGGAGTCTCACTCTGTCCCCCAGGCTGAAGTGCAGTGGCACATTCACGGTCACCACAGCCTCGACCTGCTGGGCTCAGGCGATTCTTCTGCCTCAGCCTTCCAAGTAGCTGGAACCACAGGGTGCACTCTCTACCACT
This sequence comes from Carlito syrichta, assembly GCF_000164805.1. Lineage (NCBI taxonomy): Eukaryota > Metazoa > Chordata > Mammalia > Primates > Tarsiidae > Carlito > Carlito syrichta. The sequence goes on along the minus strand of NW_007249797.1, from coordinate 370,692 downwards.
GTGGAGACTCTACCATTGTAGAGACTAGGTCTTGCCAAGTTGCCCAGGCTGGTCTCGAACCTCTGGGATCAGGCAATTATTTTGTCTTGGCCTCCCAAAGTGTTGGGATTACAGGCTTGAGCCACCACACCTGGTCAAGACAATGATATTTCTAAAAGGAAATGTAGAGAATATAAATACTGGATGTTTATGGCATGACAAAATATTGCTTTTCAGTTTTCAGTTGTATATTGCTTATAATTTTTTTTTTTAGGCAAGAGCTAACATAGTGACAAGGCCTAGCCTAGACGTTGATTCTGTTTTCCAGTTTGACTTACCTTCCCTACCTTTTAGTGGCAAATTCTTCCTTAACATTGGAGGCCTGCTCAATTGCTACCTTCCTTGAGATGCCTTTCCTTCCTTGCTGGGGTACCTTGACCTCTCTAGGCCTGTAGCACTCCACCCACAGCTCTCCTATACCTCCATCATACTGAGCTATTATTTTCCATGCCCATGTTTGTTTTGCATTTGATGGAGAACTCTTCTAGATAGGTAGGCAGGTGTAATTTTTTTTCTTGTTTATGTTTTTTAATCCCAATTCCCGGACTGGGATCTAATTATAGCTGATGCCTAATGGGTGTTAATTAAAATAAGTCACAAGCTTTCCAAAGAAGGATATTTAGAAGGACATTTATCCTGTTTGAAGTTAGAAAACCAAGGATAGGTCATACCAAGTCATCTTTGACACCCAAGCAGCTGATATAGGAGCAGACATTTTCCATGATCCAGAGCAACAGAGGTAGAATCTGGAGCCTTTGGAACTAAGGCATCTTAGCGGCCTGTAGGTGAGTCCTGGTAGGTGCTGTTAAGTCCTGGTGGGAATAGGTGAATCTTTGGGTATAAGGTGAGTCCTGGGGCAACTATATGCCTCTAAGCGTGACTTTCTCTTAGTTCTCAAAATATGTGACAACTTAACTCCTAGACATTTACTTTGGCTAAAATTTTGGTTTCTGTTTGTACTCGCAGTGCTGCCCTGAGTCCTGGACTATCCACTCTATCTTTGTCTCTTTACTGTGTCTACAAACAAACATACTCACATACACACAGGTATGTTATGGTTTTATTTAGTCCTAATAGACCCTCCAGAACATGACAGCTACCTCCAAGAATTTCCAGCTGTCAGGTCTCCACTGAGCAGATTAGATTTTTAAACTTCAACTGTTTAATCATTACCTCTGCTAACTCTTTCTACCCTGATCCAGTCACCATCATCATCTCACTATAGTCGCCTTCCAAGATTTCCTCCTACTACGATCCTCATCCTGCTTTTGTTTATTTTCAACACAGCAGTCAAAGTGATTCTTTGAGTACTGAAGTTAATTCACTTCACTCTTACACTTACATCTGATGGTTCATTAATTCAATCAATGTAAAAACCAAATTCCCTATCATGAACTACAAGGCCCCATGTGATGTGGTCCCATTTCTGAATGCTTCCCCTACGAATCTTCCACTTCTCACTCTGCTTCTACTTTTCCTATCTCTGTTCCTGAATCACACTGGGCATGTTTCTGCCTCAAGGCCTTTGCCTAAGTTGTTTTCTTAAAAGTTCTTTCCTAAAAGTTTTTTCCGATATATCAGTCAGCTTAGAAGAATCGAAAATCTCCACTGCACATAAAAACAAGGATTTATATTTTGTCAGTGTTACCCATCCCCTAGCATTCTAAGGCATGTGATCTTGAATCTAGTTCAAAAGATTAGCCCTTACATCGACATTACCAATCTTGTGACAGACAAAAAGAAAGGGGTATAGCGTGAAAGAACATGGCTCTTAAAGCTCCTAAGAAATGGATACATCATTCCAGTCATATTTCTTTAGTTAAAACGTGTGGGCAATCCTGACATCAGTTGGTCAGGGATTTATTATCCCCCCCAAAAGAGGCATGATATGTTTTGGACATTGTTGCAATCTGTCACACACCAAACATCACCTTGACTAACTCCCTCCCCTTCTTCAAGGTTTGCTTGAATCTCACCTATACAATTAGGCTTACCATATTTAATAATACAACCTGCTCTTCAACTTCCAGGACTTCTCACAGCATTCATCATTTTCTAACTTTTCTATTAAATATTGATTATTTAAAAAATTATCTTCTCTCCTTGATAGAATATAAACTCAGTGGGATAAGGGATCTGGGGCTGTTTTCCACTGATGTGTGTCAAGTAGCTATGATAGTATCTGGCAATATCTGTTGAACAAGTAAAGGAATAGATTTATATATGAACATGACTGCTAAACTTAGATTGTTTTGAGTTTGTGAAACCTCCTGGAATATGAACATTTATGTTTCTGGCTGAATTTTTAAATAGAAGTTTACAGAAATGGGAAGATTGCAAGAAATAAATTCAATTTTATCTAAGTCACAAACAGGTGTGGATTTTTCCTAATATGATTCTGGAAGCCAAGTTTTATGCACCCAGAATTAAAAAATATTTTAGTTCATATTTGCTATCTTCTTCTATCATTCATATAGTACTTACTCCTTCCAGTGTAAATGACTCCAGCTGTTTCTCAAAAGTATCAACAAGAAGCTCCTATGCTTGATCATCAAGCCTGACCTGAACTCAGTAAATGAACAATCTCTAAGAAAAGGTGATGCACATTCCTCATTCTGCTGCAGATGCTTTAGGAGCCCACCTGGGAATAGCATTCCTCTTTCCCTGTGCCCCAGGCTTGCTTCAAGTGGAGTTCCGTGTCTAAGACTGTTTAGTGTAATGGGTACTGAGTTATCAAACCCAGAGACATGAGTTTTAATTCCAGCTCCTCATGTTTAACAGTTATGTAACCTTGGGAAAGTTATTTAACCTTTTGGAGTCTCAACTTTTTCATCTGCAAAATAGAGAAAAGAATAACTTCCTACATAAGGATTGCATTTCTTTAGCAAAAATAAGAGATGAGGTGCAAACATGTGAAGCTGTTAGGAGGAAATAAAGAAACTCTAGTAAATGTATAAAGCCAAATAAATGGTGAAAAATGAAAATATTATTAAAGTTATACTTGGCTATTAAAGTTATATATTGTACTATTAAAAGCAGGAAAATGGGGGAAAGAGAATTATGCTATTAACAATGTCTGTGGAGGATTTTAGTGAGACTTTAGATCATTTACTTAGAGAAATAAGATGCAAAGCAAAATTAGAAGAGTAAAATAAAGAGAGCACATACTACTTCTATAATAAAAACATCCCAAGGATTTTCAAGCAATTTAAGATGAATACAATTAAAAAAGTGAAATGAAATTATAGAAAATTTTATTTGTCATTAGAAAATAAAACTAAGTTGTTCTCTTTTTAGGGGAGGGGAACATTTTCCTGTATTTTTCTTTGTGTCTGGCTCCTATTATTGTCCCACATGATTAGAAGATATCTGAAAGGACCCAGAAATGGAACTTGGAGAAAGCAAAAATGCCTGTGGCAGTGGTCCCTTACTTTTTTGGCATCAGGGACCAGTTTTGTGGAAGACAATTTTTCCACGGACCTGGGAGTGGGGTTGATTTTGGGATGATTCAAATGCATTACATTTATTTTTCACTTTATTTCTATTCTTATTACATTGTGATGTATAATAAAATAATTATACAACTCACCATAATGCGGAATCAGGGAACCCTGAGTTTGTTTCTCTGAAATTAGATGGTCCCATCTGGGAGTGATGGGGGACAGTGACACCCAGTGTGTTGTTGCTCATGTCCGGTCTACTCCATAATCTCATTCTGGTTGCTGTCACTACAGAAAATTATGCTTCACAAAAGTAGGACACTGGAAATGGAAGTAGACTTTTCAGTGATTTTGCGACAATCTCAGGATATTCGACCTTGACTTTAATCCAGCATGTGTGAAGATTTGAAGTTGTCTCAAACTTACTTTTAGAGCCAATATCATTTGCGATCTCAAGCAGTTGATCCTCTTCTAGCATAAAGTCGATTCACCTGGCTTATTCACAAATGGGTCGTGGATCCATTCCTTCCCAGTTTGTGGGTCTTCTGTGGTTGGGAAGTGATGCTCAAACTCTTTTGAAAGCTGAGATGGGTGATCATGCACCAACTGGGAGAAAGAAGGCCCTGGCTCAGTCTCTTTCAAAATCTCTGCTAATGCTTGAAACATATCAAAACTCTCAGTGTTCACTCATTGCCCCCATGATTCCAGTTTGGCTTTGAATATAGCCACTTTATCTGCTGACTTGAGCACAGTTGTCATTCTCCCCTAAAGTGACATATTGAGTTCACGGAGCAGGTTGAATATGTCGCACAAATAAGCAAGTTTTGTTACCCATTCTGTGTCACTGAAATGTGTTGCCAGCGATGGCTGTTTTGTAAAACAAATCTCTGGAGCGGCTTTCATAACTCTACCTTTAGAAAGTCATCTCTTCTGTGTTTAAGAGATGTGTGTGCTCTGTATCCATCTCCTCTGGAGCTACACAAAAAAATGCATTAAGGGCAAATACTCTTGATGTAGTTGATATTTTTAATCACATCCTGCAAAATGTTGTTAAGTTCAGGTGACATTTTTTGGCTAGTCAGCATTTCTCTGTGGATGGCACAGTACGTAGACTCACATTCAGAAGTGGCCTCTCTGATCCGAGTAGTGAAATCAGAAAGCCATCCAGTCATGGCTGCCACTCCACCTGTGCATATACCAACACAAAATGACCAATTCAGTTCTCCTGATATGTAATCATTCAGAGACTTGAATAGTTCTGCACTGTGGTATTGGTTGGCAACAAAAGTGCACATGACACATCCTTGTGCATATCCTCCTGAAATATGTATTGCACAAAAGCAAGCCTTGTTGCCTTGTCAACATCAGTAGACTTGTCAACCTGGATTGCATACCACAGTGACTCATTAATCCTCTAACAATTGTGCCTCAATATCCTCCGCTATTTCATCAATTCATCTAGTTATGGTGCCAGCCAACAGAGAAACATGTGCCACCTTTTGAAATACAAACTTTCCTAAAAGTTTAAGACAAATGTCCTTAGCAGGAGGCAGGATCAACCCTTCACCAATAGTAAATTCTTAGCTTAACAATGGAGTTAGCCACTAAGAATGATGCTCTGAGTGCAGACACATTTTTTGAAGCGAGGGCTGTCTATAATTGCTTCTGTTCTTCATGTTCATGTTTTTTTCTTTTGAAAAACTCCCCTGTATTTTAGTGCAGATTGCTTGGTCTCCATGTAGTGAAGCAGTTTTGAAGGTTTCATGGCTTCAATGGATAGGCAGTAGTCACATATTATACAAGTGGGCTTGGAAAATATCAAGCACCTGTTGTAATGAACCTGTAGTTTAATTAGGACTCTTGGTATTTTCTTTTTTTTTATTTTGCGTTGGAGTCTCACTCGGTTGCCCAGACTGGAGTGCAGTGGCCGCTCCCGGCCACCGCAGCCTCGACCTGCTGGCCTCCGGCTATCCTTCCGCCTCAGCTTTCCAAGTAGCTGGAATTACAGGTGCACGCTACCACACCCAGCTAATTTTTTTTGATTATTGTAGAGATGAGGTCTCGCCTGCCCAGGAGGGTCTCAAACCCACAGGCTCAGGCAATCCACTCATCTCAGCCTCCCAAAGACCCGGGATTACAGGCTGAGCCACCGAGCCCGGCGGTATTTTATTTTATTGCAGCTTTCTTTTTGTCGGTAGTCTTAGAGTCTTCTGTTGTCTCATCATTGGGTCTTTCCCTCTTTTCAAAGAAGCTGTCTGGTGAGGTTTGTTTTTTACTCATTTTGACTAGGGTTAGCTTGTGGGTTTGTCAAAACTGTGACTGAGACAAGTGCAGGTTAGAGGCGTGGATGGAAGAGGTATACAAAATAATGGGTGGGCCATGCATGGACTAAAATAAGTGTTGGATTCTGACTTAAAGGCTGTGCAGATGCAGCTGTACAATTGAAGTACACCAACTCACTTGCCACCCACTGGTAGGGCTTTCATATGAGTCTGCAAGCAACTGATTTATTATGGTCTCTGTGTAGACAAACCTCACTGCTAATGTTCATCTGTATTTGCAGCTATTCCCCAGTGCTAGCACCTGCCTCAGCTCCACCTCCCATCATCATGCATTATATTCTTATAAGAAGCATGCAACCTGGATCCCTCACATCTGTTATTCACAATAGGGTTCATACTCCTACAAGACTCTAAGGCCACTACTGATCTGACAGGAGATGGAGCTCAGGCAGTAATGTGAGTGATGGAGAGCAGCTGTAAATAGAGATGAAGCTTTGCTTGCTTGCTTGCCACTTACAGCCTGCTGTGTGGCAGGGTTCCTAATAGGCCACATCCATGGCCCAAAGATTGGGGACCCCTGCCTCATGGAATGCCTTAGAGAAACTGATGTTGAAACCAGCAGAACTCTGAGAACGCTGCCTTCTCACCAGGTTCTGTACTAGGCTCTTTATTTACTTTTTTTACTTTAGCTAATATTTATAGCAAATTTGTGAGTTACACATTATTCATTCTGTTTGTATAAGGTAAAGTCTTGGAGAGGTGTGATAACTTGCTGAGAGCTAACCTGTGAAGTGTAAAAGAGACTGGATTTCAACTAAGAGATGTCCAACATCTACTTTGACTCCCAGTCCTCTGCCTTGGCCTTTTAATAGACTACAGCAAATGTTTCTGGTGCCGTTGTAGATAGCAAATGCTTCTGGTGCCTTTGAAGATGAAAAGAAAAACTGTTGGAGAATATAACAGAAAGAAAGAATGGAAAGGATCTGTGAGGAGAAAGAAAAATGGCACAAACTGATAATATTAAGAATAAAAATATGGCCAAAAGAATACACACACACACACACACACACACACACACACACACCACCACCACCACCACCACTCACAAATAAATAACTGACCAAAGGAAAAAATATATTGTAGGAAAAAAAGAAACAACTGGTAGGCAATTCCTGTGAAAATTTTATTGGTTTTGTTTGCTAAAAGAAGAAACATGTATATTTTATAATACATTTTGGTAGAGAATTTTTTAGTCAGAGGTAATTTCAAGCTTTAAAATATAAAATACATATTATTTATTTTATATGGGGGAGGGACAAAAACATGGAGTTAGATTTTGGAGGGTGGGTCCCTTGTAGTACAGGGTTCCTCTGCTAGGTAAGTGTTCTAGGGACCCATTGGCATCAGTGTACTTGCTAGCATTGTGGTAAAAGGTTGTATTCAGTTTCAGTGAATTTATTTTGGAGGTTCTTTCAATGTGTTTACCTATTTCACGATGAGTGATTTACCAGCTCACCTGCTCATGCTTCACTGAGTGCTCAGCAGTATTTGGCCAAAAACGGCATGAGCCCTATGCCCCACCCTCCCTATTCACTTGATCTTGCCTCAAGTGACTTTTTGCTTGTTTGTTTCCCTGGATGAAAAAAGTCCTCAAAAGGAAACATTTTGCCCATGTGGTAGAAGTGAAACAAAATATGGCAGAAGCATTAAAGACATCAAAATTGATGAATTCAAAAACTGTTTTGAGCAGCAGAAAAAGCATCTCAATAGGTGTATTGCATCAAACGGAGAGTACTTTGAGGTAACAGAACTTTAAATATGTAAGAATACACAATTTTTTATAAATAACTTCTGAGATTTTTGGGGTATCCCCTCTCATAATCAATAATTTAGTGGAATACACACCAATTGTGTCATTTCAATTTTGTTCTTATTTAATTTTGTCCTCTCAACATCCCACACAGGACATGTATCTAACTTGAATCTGATATGCCTTTTTTATTTTTCTGTCTTTAGGACCACAAAAATATTAGCTTTCATTAAAGTGTCTTAAACTTTTCACATTATTGTTGGAGTATAAAACACGTAACAGAAAATCTATCCTCTTAACAAAATTTTAAGTACAGAATTGTTAAGTTTATACCCATTGTTTTACGGTAGATCTCGACAACTTTTTCATCTTACATGACTGAAACTCGACGCCCATTGAATAGCAATTCCTCATTTTCCTTTTCCCCATCCCTAGCAACCACCCTTTACTTTCTGTTTCTATTTGATGGGCTTATTTCACTGAGCTCATAATAAACTGCTTGTCCCTGTAAAACTATTGGGAAGTCTTTTAGAGTCTTGTAATGTATGCTAAGTCCCTACTTTAAATTGTAATGCTAGATAACACTACTGCTTGCTTTATTGGCTATGCCTGACTAGCACACCTCTTATAAGATTGGTAAAGCTTTAAAAGCTGAATACTTTGCAGGACTTAATAAGGCATGGGAACTGGCCATTCCCACCTGATTAAGTTACCTTGCTAAGCTCGTACCTAAGGAACAGGTAAAATACTAGGCACACCTTGTGGCGCATAGAGTGAGAGTTGATCACTCTCACTTAATTGTCCACATCTTACAACTAAGGCTACTGTTTAGTAATTCATAAGGATTTTTGACAATTTTCCCTGTTCATAATTAGAAATAAGTAGGAACAGATCATTTTACATCTATGTACTCTGTTCACTCTAAAAGAGCTTTGTACCAGGCCATTTTGGAAGGTCATGGGGCAGGAAAAAAAAAAAGGCTTCAAGGAGGACTGAGGACACTCAACTTTGGAGAAGCCCTCAGGGTCCCAGGGATACTTGGCATTGCTGTTTTCCCGTCCATGAACATGAGATAACTTTCCATTTATTTGAAACTTAAGTTTTTCAAAAGTGTTCTATAGTTTTTAGTATACTACTCTTTTGACTTTTTGGCTAAGTTCATTCCTCGAGATATTATTATTTTTGATACTATTGTAAATGGAATAGTTTACTTAATTTTTTTGGATTGTTTGTTATTAATTTTTCTGTTTGATGGTTGTATGTTGGTTTTGTATTCTGCAAATTTATTGAATTTGTTTATTAGTTCTAACAGCTTTTATGTGTAATCTTTAGGGTTTTCTACATATAAGACAATGCCATCTACATTTGGGCATCCCCTCATCCAGTCAAGTTGACACCTAAAAAAAAGGTAATTTTACTTATTCACTTTGGATTTTGATTCATTTTAATTATTTTTCTAGTCTTAATTTTCACATATATGTAAATCTTTTTGTTTTTAATTTGCCATCAATTTCCAATTTTATTTCATTGTGTTTGGAAAATGTACTTGCTATCATCTCAATCTTCTTAAATGTGTTTTATGACCTAATATCATATGATCTAATATGATATTTCCTGGAGAATATTCCATGTGTGATTGAGAATAATGTGTATTTTACTGCTGTTGGGTGAAATGTTCTGTACATGTCTGTGCATTTGGTCTTTTTAGTTTGTTGTGTTGTTTAAATCCCCCGTTTCCCTATTGCTCTCTTTTCTTGATGTTCTACTTATTATTAAAAGGGGATATTTGAATCTCCTACTGTTATTGTGTTGCTGTCTATTTCTCTCTTCAATTCTGTCAATGTTTGCTTTATATATTCAAGTTCTCTGATATTCTATATTCTATATATATCTTATATAATATTCTTCTCTACATATTGTACAGTTTTTTACTTAAAGTTTATTTTGTCTGATGTAGAAATGGCCATTCCTATTCTCTTTGGGTTATCATTTGCATAAAATCATTTTCCATTCTTTCATTTCCAGCCTATGTGTGTTTTTGAATCGAAAGTGATTTTTTTGTAGATAGCATATACAGATTGAATATCCCAAATTAAAATTTTAAAATACAAAATGCTAAACTTTTTGAGTGCTGGTGTAATGCTCAAAGGAAATGTTAATTGGAGCATATCAAATTTTGGATTTGGGATGTGTAAGTGGTAAGTATGATATAAATATTCTAAAATTAAAAAATAATTCCAAATCCAAAACACTTCTGATCCCAAACAATTTGAAAAAGTGATACTCAAACTATAGTTGGATTTTGTATTTTCTTTTAAAAAAATTTCTAAACAATTTTATTTATTCAACCACTCTATGTCTTTTGGTAGGAGAATTTACATCTAAAATAATTGTTGATAAGAGAAGGACTTACTATTGCCATTTTGTTAATTGTTTTTTCTCTATCTTCTAACATTTCCCCCCTCTTTTTCTCTCTTACTGTCTTCCTTAATGTTTTGTTAATTTTTTGTTGTGACATGTTTTAATTCCTTTCTTATTTTATCTTATATAACTTCTATAGTTATTTACTTTGTGGTTGCTATGGGGCTTACATAAAATATCTTATGGTAATAACAATCTATAGTAAGCTGACAAAAACTTAACTTTAATCACATACAAAACTCTCCTTTTAACTTCTTTCCACCACACAAATTTTATGCTACTGTTGTCACAAATTACATAGTTTTAGACTGTGTATCCATTAAACTATTTTTATAGTTAAGTTTCTTATATTTTTTTCTGGTATAGCAATACCAGAATTAAAAGCTATTTACACTCTGCCAATAATATTCTGTGTTTGCTTATATTTTTACCTTTACCAGTGAACTTTGTACTTTAATATGATTATTTGTTGATCTCTGGCATTATTGTTTAAGCTTGAAGAACATGTCTAGTGGTAATAAACTCCTTCAGTCTTTTTTTATCTGGGAGCATCTTGATTTATTGTTCAATTTAGAAAAAAAAAATTTGCTGGGTTTAGTATTCTTGGTTGATAGCTGTTTTCTTTGGGGTCTTTGAATCTATAATTTTAATCTCTTCGTCTCTTCTAACCTGCAAGTTTTTGACTGAGAAATCTGCTGATGGTTGTATGAAGGGTCTCTTGCACATGACGGGTTGCTTTTTTCAAACTGATTTCAAAATTTTCCTTTATCTTTGACATTTGACAATTTGATTATAACATGTCTCAGTATGTACTTCTTTGGGAATATTCTACCTGGAATATAAATGTCCATTTCCTTCCCCAGATTTGGAGATTTTCAGTCATTATTTCTTCAAATAATATGTCTTCCCCTTTCTCTTTCTCATCTTTTTTCTGAGAATTCATAATACATATGTTTATTCACTTGATGATGTTTCATAAATCCTTAGGTTTTTTTTCTTTTTCTTCTGCTTGCTTCTAACTGTATAATTTAATATGACCTGTTTTGTGTTCACAGATTCTTTCTTCTGCATGTTCAGGATAGCTGCCAAGCTTATTTAGTGAATTTGTCAATTACAGTATTGAATTCTTCAGCACTAGAATTTCTGGCTTTTAAAAAATTGAACACTTTTTTATCTCCTTTTTAATATTCTCATTTTGTACATGCATAGTTTTCCTGATCTCACTGAACATCTTTATACTGGCTATCTTGAATTTTTACATTTTTAATTTATAATAATAGCAAAAATCATCTTTAAAAGGTATTCACATTTATAGTTTTAAAAAGACAAGTATAAGTTTTTTAACACCCTATATATGAAAGTTATGATAATCAAAATAATATACAGTGCTTTGATTATAGTATCATTTCCCAGAAGCTCAATTCTTTTAAGGGAAATTATTTTATTTAGTCTTTGAAAGCTATGGAAATGTTCAAGGTAGGGTGTGAGGGCATTAGGATGCTACTCTATGGTGGCTGAAAGTTAGAACTAGATGTGTGACTTCTGAGGTTATCTGCAATGCCACATGCTGTGACTCAAATTAGATTTTTGTTTTAATTGAGAAACAAAAGATCAGATGGTTAGATGACCTCCTTGATGTCATGTACAGATTGACCAAGGGTCAAAGTCTACTTTTCCAGCTAGGTAAGTAAAATTTGTGGCTTATTAAAGTTTATTTGAATATGGCATTCATTTTTTTTACATCTATAATTTTTATATTAAAATACATGATCAAAAACAAAATTATTATAGCTGATACTATTCAAACTCTAAACTATATTGCCTTAGCTATAACCAAGACTGTATTATGTGTCTCAAAATCCACCAAATTCACCATGATCCATGTCCTCATGGAGCTTATAGTTTATTGAATATAAATTGACCAAAAATAACAACAAAAATGAAATGTTACTAAAGACTAGAATCAGGAGAGAGCAAGATATGGCAAGATATGACATATAAAAAAAGATAATGGAATGTATGTGAAACTAGGTAACCAACTAGATGATGATCAAGAATAGTTAAACAGATTGTGCACATCGACATTTTTTTTTTGCTATTTTTCTCCCTCTTTTCCATACTACTTTTTTTGTCATTTTATTGAAATTTTCAATAAGACATCTAATTTAAAAAGATGAGGAAAAGAAAATCTTCCTAGTTTACCAAATTTTAAAGAATTCTTGTCTTCTTCTTGTTGAAGAAGCTCTTTGCTCAACTATCATGCACAACTCATTCACAATTTTAAAAAAATTTCCATACTTCTGCCACGCAGGTAAAATATTGACTTCTGACTTTGGAAGTTCCTGAAAACTGAAGCCTTTGTGGTATACAAGAAGACAGTAAAATTTTCTCAATATCTTCTCACCATAGCCAGCCCACATTCTGCAGGTGCTCATAATATTTGTGGTCTTTCTTTCTAATTTAATAATTTTTAACCCCTTTAAATTTTTTTTTTTTTTTTGCTACACTCCCTTTCCTTTACATCAGTGGAACAAAGAAAAACATATCTATTTAAAAAAATGTCAATAGCCATCATTTATTAAACTGAAGTGTCTTTTATGTTCCAGGCACTATCTAAGCACTTTAAATGTATTAACTCATCATAACAGTCTTACAAAGTGTATTATCATGAGTCCCACTTTACATTGTTTGAGTTTCTTGTAGAACCTGGCTGTCAGGTCTATGTCAGATGCATACTTTGCAAATATTTTCTTCCATTCTATGGGTTGTCTGTTTACTCTCCTAATGGTTTCTTTTAATATGCAAAGCTTTTCAGTTTGATAAGGTCCTGCTTGTCTATCTTAGCTTTTATGGTGTTTGTTTTTGGGGACTTGGTCAATATTTCATTCTCTACTTTGATGAGAATAAGGGTGTTTTCTATATTTTCTTCTAGGACTCTCATAGTTTGAGGTTTTACATTAGATTTTTGATCTATTTTTGGTTAATTTTTGTATATGGTGATAGGTAGGAGTTCAGTTTTATTCTTTTGCATGTGGTCAGCCAGTTTTTCCAACAACATTTGCTAAATAAGGTCTTCTTTCCTCAGTGATTGTTATTGGTGGCTTTGTTGAAGATGAATTGGTCAAGAGACCATGCTTTTGCTTTTGGAATCTCTGTCCTGTTTCATTGGTCTATGTGGCTATTCTTGTATGAACGCCAGACTGTTTTAATTATTGTAGCCTTGTAATAAAGTTTAAAGTCTGGAAGTGTGATCCCTCCCCCTTTGTTCATTTTGCTGAGGATTGTTTTGGTTGTTCATGCTCTTTTCTGATTCCATATGAATTTCTGTATTGCCATTCCCACGTCTGAGAAAAATGATGTTGGCAATTTGATGGTATTGCATTAAATCTGTGGATTACCTTGGGTAGGTTAAATTTTTTGACAATATTGATTCTTCTAATTCATGAGCAAGGAATGTTTTTCCAGTTGTCTGTGTAATCCTTGATTTCTTCGGGCATTGTTTTCTAGTTCTCATTGTAAGGGTCTTTCACTTCTCTGGTTAGATGGATGCCAAGGTATTTCATTTTTTTTTTTTTTGGTGGCTATTGTGAATGATATTGTGTTTTTTATAGGTTGTCTGCCTGATTGTCATTGGTGAACAGAAATGCAATAATCTTTTGCACATTGATTTTGTACCTCAAGACATTACCAAAATCAGTTATCAGTATGAGGAGGACTTTGATGGAATCCCTTGGGTTTGCAAAGTATATAGTCAAAACGTCTGCAAAGAGGCATATCTTAACTTCCTCTTTTCCTATTTGGATACCCTGATTTCTTTCTCTTACCTGTTTTCTCTTGCCTAGGACTTACAGCACTATGTCGCCTTATTCCTGTTCTCAGGGGAAAGCTTCCAATTTCTGCCTACTGAGCAAAAAGTTAGCTGTGGGTTTATCATAGAACACTCTTACTGTTTTGAGGAATGTTCCTTCTATGCCTGGGTGTTCAAGGATTTTGTCAAGAAGGGATGCTAGATTTTGTAGATTGCTTTTTCTGCATCTAATGATGTAATCAGGTGGTTCTTGTTTTTACATCTGTGAATGTATTGAATTATGCTTATGATCTTATGAATGTTGAATCAATCCTACATCCCAGGAATAATGCCAACTTGGTCATAGTGGATGATACTTGAAATGCTTTGTTCGAGCTGATTTGCTAGAATCTTGTTAAGAATTTTTGCTTCTAAGTTCATCAAGAGATTGGCCTGTAATTCACTTTCCTTGATGGTTCTTTGCCAGGTTTAGGTATCAATATGATGTTAGCTTCATAAAATGATTTGGGGAGAATTTCATCTTTCTCCATTACCTGTAATTTTTAAAATAAGATTGGTATCAGTTCCTCCTTGTATGTCTTGTAGAATTCAACTGAGAAGCCATCTGGTCCGGGGCTTTTTATGGAGGGAAGATTTCTTATGATCAAGTTGATTTCTTGAATTGTTACTATTCTGTTTAGAGTTTCAATTTCTCTTGCTTCAACTCTGGAATCAGTTGTGACTTTGCCTTTTGTGTTTCTAATTGTGTTTATTTGGTCTTTCTGTTTTTTAGTCAATCTGGTTAGGTGTCTATGAATCTATCCTTTCACATAACTAGCTTTTTATTTTGTTGATCTTTTTTCAAGATATTTTTGTCTTCTATGTCCTGCAATTGTGATTTTTATCTTGGTGATCTGGATTCTTTTGCTGAAGTTAGAATTTAGGTGATTTTGCCTTTCCATCTCTCCTAGGTATGACTTTAGGCTGTTTATTTGTGATCTTTCTGTTTTCTTGTGTGCATGTAGTGCTATGAATTTTCATCCTAACACTGATTTTATGACATTCCAAATATTCTGATAGTATGTGTCTTTGTTTTTGTTTGTTTCCAGGAATCTCTTTATTTCTATCTTGATTTCTGTGTTGACCCGGAAGTCTTTCAGCAGCATGTTGTTAAGTGTCCATGTCTTTGTGTGTTTGGGGGGATCTTATTGATGGCTATTTTTATTTTTATTCCATTGCGATCTGAGAAGATGGATGGTATTAGTTCAATCTTTTGGAATTTCTTTATGCTTGATTTATGTCTGAGAATATGATTGATCTTGGAATATGGTTCATGTGCTGATGAGTAGAATATATGCTCTGTATTAGTTGGGTGACGTGCTCTGTAGATGTTTATTAAGTCCATTTGATCAAGCATCAAGTTGAAGTTCTAGATCTACTTATTACTATTATTTTTTGCCTCAATGATCCATCTAAAACTGTTAGTGGAGTATTTAGGTCTCTAGCTATGATTGTGTGAAAGTCAATGTCCTCTCGTGGCTCACTTAGTAGTTGTTTTATAAAACCTGGTGCTCTTATATTGGGTGCATATATGTCTAGAATGGATATTTCTTGCGGGTGGATTGAGTCTTTTATCATTTTGTAGTGTCCTTTTTAACTTTTGATGACTTGAAAGCTGCTTTGTCTGATACCAGAATAGCTACTCCTGCTATCTTCTGTTTTCTTTCACCTGAAAGATTATTTTTTAGCCTCCAACTTTGAGTCTTTGGGTGTTCCTTGCAGTGGGGTGTGTTTCCTGAAGGCAGCAGATTGTTGGATCATGCTTTTTTCTCTAGCTTGCCACTCTGTATCTTTGCTTTTTAAAATTTTTAAATTTATTTTATTTTATTTATTTATTTTTTTCACTCAGTGTCTTTTCATTGGTGCATTTAATCCATTCACATTCAGGCTGATTACTGAAATGTGAGAGTTTATTTCTGCCATGGAACTCTTAGTGGATTAGTTTGTTTTCTTCTACTTTTGTATTTATATATGTGTGTGTGTTCATTTTTTGTGGGTGCTCTATATGCTCTATTAACTCTGTGTTTGCCTGTACTTTTGTGATACGCATGACCATTCTTTTTTTTCCCTTTTTATTTCTTTGTTCAAGACCTTCTTAAGCATCTCCTGAAGGACTGAATTAGAGGTGGCATTTTTTTTAGGGATTGGTTGTCTGGAAAGGATTTTAATTATCTGTCACTGATGAAGCTTAGCTTCGTGGGATAGAAAATGATTAGTTGAGATTGCTAATCTTTAAGAATGATAAAAATTAGACTCCAGTCTCTTCTGGCTTGTAGTGCTTCTGCTGATAAATCTGGAGTGATTCTAGTGGATCTTTCCCAGTAGGTAGTCTGATTTTTCTCTCTCACTTTCTTTAGGATTTTTTCTTTTATGCTTACTTTGTGGAGGCAGATTATGTTTTTAGGAATTGGTCTTCTCATGTGATACCGTGTGTGTGTGAGGGGGTGGGTTCTCTGAATTTCTTATGCTTGAATGGTAATCTCTTGCAAGATGAAAAAAATATTCATAGATGACTTCATGGAATGCTTGTTCCAAAGTGTTCTCTGTTTCCTTTTCTGCTTCAGAGATACCAATCAGGCATAGATTTGACTTCTTGACATAGTCCCACATCTCTTAGAGGCTTTGCTCCTTATTTTTTTTTTAATTTTGTTTTCTCTATTTTTTTTTGAGTTGGAGTCTCACTCTGTCGCCCAGACTGGAGTGCAGTGGCCACTTCCTGCCACCGCAGCCTCGATCTGCTGGGCTCCGGTGATCCTTCTGCCTCAGCCTTCCAAGTAGCTGGAACTATAGGTGCACACTACCATGCCCGGCTAATTTTTAAAAATTTATTGTAAGATGAGGTCTTGCCAAGTTGCCCAGGCAGGTCTCGAACCCGCAGGCTCAGTCAATCCAATCACCTCAGCCTCCCAAGGTGTTGGATTACAGGCTGAGCCACTGAGCCCTGCTATTTTCTCTATGTTTTTAACAAATTGGATTAATTCCTTATTTTGGTCTTTAAGCTCTGAGATTCTTTCCTCTGCATGGTTGAATCTGCTTCCTGTACTTGTCAGTTTGTCATTTATTTTGAAAATGAAGTTCTGATTTCCATTATTTTAGAATAGATTTTTTTTAAAAAAATTGACCAACTCCACTTTTAATTCCTGTACAATTTCATTTAGTTTTGCTTCTTGTTTCTCTTGGTCTTTGTTCATTTTTGTGGTCCAATCTCTGATTTTTGTGGCTGTCATCTGGAACAGGTCCTTCTGAGGCATTTCCATTGTTTGTGCTCTGATGGCTGTTTCTTCAGTCACTGCCTTTTTAAAATTTTGAGAATTGTCTGTGTTTTCCATTGATTTTTTCTCATTTGTGACAGGTCTCTCATCTGTCACTCAGTGAGAGAGAGAGAATCATTCACTTCTGCTTCTTGCTCCACCCTGTGCCAGGTTACCATAATTGCAGGCTCTCTCTCTGCTGCTAAACTAGTTGATCTAATTTTCAGCCCCTGCTGCACTGGGAAGAAGTGAGCTAATTCATCTTAGATCACTCATCCCTCTCATTCACTGAGCAGAATTTCTGACTTTGAGCCTGAAACAAGGAAGGGGATGTGGTACCTGGAATCCTGTGCCTGCTGTTGCTTTCTGGTCTCTCTGTGTACAAAGAGAAACCTGCTGGGTGCAGGGTGTATTGGCAGCTGTGTCCCTACTCTCTGCCCTGCTTGACAAGAGAAGCACCAGTCAGCTTCTCCACAAGTTGCCACCAGTGGTGTGCCAGCCAGATTACTTTGTTTGTGGTTCTCTTCCTGCCTGGGAACAGGTTGCCACCGAGGTTGCCAGTGGACAGGTCCCATTCCCCATTTCACTTGGGCTCTGGTTGCCCCCCACTGTGTCCCAACAAAAACTCCTTCTGTGTAGGACAAACAGCTCCAGCATGGCTGGGGGAAGGGGATGAACTGACTCCAAACAACTTAGAATCATTCACCTCTCTCCTTCTCCAAGCAGAGCTTCCGACTTTGAACCCAGAACTTGAAATTTATGTTTTTGTTTTGTTTTCATAAGAGCTGTGTCTGATCTATGATATTATTTTATTGTTTCCTCTGATATCATATACTCTATTTTTACTTTAAATCTATTCATCTTTTTAAGATGACAACTGTCAGTGTCATGAAGTAAAAAATTAGTCCTGGTATATATATTCCCTGAACTAAGACTGCTTGGTACAATCTTATGTAGGGAGGGGGAAATATTATGAAAGGAGGGGGAAAGGAAGATACTTTTGAAAAAGGAAACTTCAAGGGGAAAGGGAGTAGGTGTCTTGTTTCTGTGTTTATTGAGGGTTGCAAAGCATGACAACTTGAAGGAGTGGCTGAAGAGACTTGGAGAGAGAGGTAGGTGAAAAAGGGACTTTTCAAGTGAATTGTTGCATGCTGAAGTATGAACAATTACTTTGACTTCATCAATATTCACAAAAAGCAAGCACATAATACACTTGGAGAGATGAGCCCTTTTAATAAAGCTGATAATGGTGTAGAATTGCCTTCAGATTGTCAAGGTCAAAACAGAGTCCACCTGTACAAGTGAGACAGCAGCTGTACATCCTGTGGAGTGATGAGTGTATAGAAGCTGTGAGAATAGTTCACACATCTGCAAATCCTCCTGGCTCTCCAATCTGTCTATGTGGTAATTGCTTGGGGGGGAGGTGGAGATAATGGCTTGGGCTGGATATAAGGGGATTGAGATGGGAAAACTGGGCAGAAACTGGAAACTGTAGTGAAGATTCTGGTGGGGAGAAGGGATGTTAATTATGGTAGGTAGAAGCTGTTGTGCATATTAAATTAGAGGTATCTCGAGTTAGCCTTGATTTCCACATAGGATGACAACTGTGAAGTGAAAGACAGAACTAATAATAGTTCCACCTAGGAACTGGGTATAAACTGAGTCTTATTGGTGTGAGCAAACCAGGATGTATGCTCAACCTGCTTCTGCAGGACTGCTGAGTTGTGGGTTTCCCTTTGTCCTCAAAGATTGTTTCTTCCCAGTGCCCACAGTCTTTTCCCCCCTCTGTTTTCGCCTTAAAATTTCTTGTTCTTCAGCATTCTATCAGATTCTCTTTTCTTTCTACATCCAGCCAGTTCTCAGTCAGGCCGATGATTCCACCTCTTTTTCTCTCTCCATCTACCCTCTCATTTCTGTTCTTGCTGCAGATAAGGACCTACTTATCACCCACTTGGATTCTAACAGATGTCCTTGTCTCCAATCTGTTTTCACTTCTGATTCACTGGATGCTGTCTGATCATTGCATGCACAATTGTCATTATGTCCCTCTGATTCTTAAAGCTAACCAATTACTTCTCATCAATTTAAGTAAATAACATACTTCTTAGCATGGCACAAAGGGCTTTTCATAAATCATCCTTCTAGCCTCTCCAGTGGCAGTTTTAACCTTCTCCTTAAATGCGATCTTTTCTACATCTGCAGCATATTCTGTACACTTCTGGGCCTTTCTTTATGTTCTTCTGTCTGGTTGTAAATACATCCCCCTTCCCCTGCCATTCACCAGGCTAAATCCCAACCAGCCTTGTATTTTTGGGTTTCGTTGCATTTCTGGCAGACCAATAGGAGATTCTAAGACATGTGTTAAGTGCTAACTCATGAGAAACTATTCTTATATCACAAGAATAACTATTGATTGCTATTTGCATTAAGTTTGTTAATTAAGGCTGGGTACTGTGGCTTTATGTCTGTAATCCCAAGGCTTTGAGAGGCCAAGGTGGGAGGATCACTTGAGGTCAGGCATTTGAGACCAGCTTGGGCAACATAGCGAGACCCCATTCTTAGTGTCAAATATGACGAAAGGCCATGCAACAGGATAAGTGCAATAATAGAGCTCTAAACTCACACACCTTTCCCAGGGAATTGGACAAGCCTTCACAAATTAGACAAACCTTTAAAACCTAGTAGAAAACTCATAGAGTGTGTCATGCAGAGAAGGAAAGCAAAGACTCTATGTAAAGACAATTAACATATTATTGTAATAACAAGCCTTAATATTATCATTTCATTTGTTAATGCTGCTGCTAACACTGTTGTTTTCACTTTCTCATCATTATCAAGGCTTTAACTTCAGCTAATGTGAGTGGTATTGGCTCCTTTTTACTAGACATATTTACTCATTTCATAGCTGGAGTGGGTGGGGGAAGAGTGGTGTGTTGGTTTATATTCATTACCTGATGGTTCTTTTTCCTTTCTGTGTGGTAACACATAATTTTGAAAATCTCTTATAAGTAGTGATCTGTGCAAGTTTCAATCAGCAAAATCACAACTCTTAAAATTTGCTGATTCTGGCATTATTATCATGAGAAGCTTCTTGTTTCTTGTGTAGACAGACGTAAGTGTATACAATATTCAGTGGTGGTTTTATTTGGGGTGTTTGGACATATTTACATTTTTGCTTAGGAAAGCGTCTTTCTTAACTGTGACTAAAAACTGTTAATTCCACTAGGAAACAGGTCTTCAGAATATTGGCAAGGTTCTTATGTTCACTGTAATATCTATTTAAACATCTTTGGGGTTTGTCTGTGGAACACATATGTTCTTATTAATTGATTACACATTAATAAAAATGATAACAAGTTAACAGTTGTGGATGCTTTTTTCAATGGAAGTGCTAGCATGATAAACAGGCTCAGTTAAACTTCTGTTCCATTGGAATCTGCTTAACTGAAGATGAAGAAACAGTTTACTTTAAAAATAAGATAGTTCAATATGGTCTATTTAAACTGTCTACAAAAATAAATAACAGTGATTTTCTGCTATTCCCCACCTCATAATGTCCATCCACATTTGTTTTATTTTTAGAACAGCCTATTTGGCTTAGTTCTTTTTCAAATATAATAAAGATGATTGCTATTATTAATATAGACACTCATACATTCCCTTCTATGTGAATTCAGACAGTCTAGACCCGGGCATGGTGCTCTGAACTACAGTGTTACACATCTAAAGCTTTAATAGCCATCCTAATAATGGCAGCTTTAATAGTAATGCTGTTCATAGTACTAATAGCAGGGGCTTATTTAAACCCCAGTGTACTCAAAGTGTACCTCATCTTTAACTGGAATTGAGAAGTTGAGAGGTGGTAGGAGCAAAAGTATGGACTTGTCAATTTTAGTAATGACCATGGCTATATTTCCAGTACCAATCTCAAATGTGTGATGAACAGAATTCAACAATCATGGTTGAAAGTGAATGAGTAAATAAATAATTAATATTGCACAGGGTACAAGATATTCCAATTAATTATGTTATTGACAAGTAGCTCTTTTTTTCTTCTTTTTTTGAGTTGGAGACTCACTTTGTTGTCTAGGCTGGAGTGCAGTGGCATGCTTAAGGCCACTGTAACCTTGACCTGTTGGGTTCAGGTGATCCTTCCACCTCAGCTTTCCAAGTAGCTGGTGCTACAGGCATGCACCACTTCACCTGGCTAGTTTCTTTTGATTTATTGTAGAAATGAGGTCTTGCCAAGTTGCTCAGGCTGGTCTCGAACCCATGGGCTCAGGCAATCCTCTCACCTCAGCCTCCCAAAGTGCTGGAATTATAGGCATGAGCCACCATGCCCAGTCTGACAAGTAGCTTTTTCAGGTCACTCTTTTAAGTAAGAAAACAGACTACTTTAGTAACTCCCTGCAATGCCAACATTAGGTAGTCCCAAGAAAGAGGCGATAGGACAATAAGAAATAAGGGAACCATGCAGAGTTAACAGTAGTTATGGTTCTTCAAGCTGATAAAATAGAATAATTAACTTTTTAAAATAAAGTGTATGCTTACATTTCTTTCTTTTTAGTGCTTTACTTCTGATAGTCTTATCATTCTTTAAATATGGTGATATTGTAATGTTTTTGAGAATAATAATTCTAGTTCAGCTTTAAATCTTATGGAGAGGAGGGCTGATCTTAGGTCTTTGTTGATGAATTTAGCAGTGGAATCAGACTCTCTGCCTACTCCCTGCCTGCCCCTAGAAGTTCACCATCGCCAGAGAAAAACAAATGACTTAATCTCATTTTAAACATATGATAATAAATCTTGTTTAGACATTCACATGGCTTGTCAATCCTGTTACACTTCTCTAGTAGAGTCAACTTCTTAGTTTCTAAAATGATCATTTTTATCTCTTCTCTTGTTATGATAAGTCTCCTAAAATTTTTTTCTCAGCTAATCATTTCCCCCACATTTATTTGAAAACAGCAGTAATCAGACAGGAGATTTGTCATCTTCTTACCTCTAAATCTACCCCATCCCACCTGTGTCTATTCCCATGTCCATGGCCATCTTACTGTTAATATGTGTCATTATTGGTATCTAAGACCAATTCCTCTCCTTGTGACCTGAATCCTGTGCTCCTTGCCTTCTCAAGGAATTTGCTTCTGCAATAGTTCTCATGGTTATTCTTCACAGAAATTCTTTCTTCTCTATTGGAATTTCAACTAGCACTTGAATATGCTCTAACATTTCCTATGCCAAGCAAAAGATGTATTTGACACACATCTCCCTCAAGCTCAGCCCCATTTCTCAGATCATTTTCATAGTTTCATAGTTATTTATAACTTCTGTCTTTCCCATTCTTACCACACATTCACTCCTCAAGCTCCCCCTCCACATATGTAAATCTAAAAGTCACATCTCTGTTTTATTTCACTTGAACTCTTACCTGCATTCAAGACAGTTGATCATCCTCTCTTTTTAAATTAGTATTTAATGGGTATATCCATTAGCTATTGCTTCAAAACACATTATCCTAAAACTCAGTGGCTTAAAATAACAATTTGTGATTACTCATGAGTCTATGAGTCTTCTGGGTGGTTTATATGGCCTCCTGTTTGCTCACTTCTGTGTTTATAGTCAGCTGCTCTAGCCTGGGTCCCGACATGTTGCAATGTTGGAGGTTGGTTAATCCTCGCATGATCATGACCTGGAATGGTTTTGTAAAGCTGGCAGCTTTACATACTCTGACCAACTCTATTTACTAGTTTTAGTCATCTAAAAAGTAATAGTGGTAATGCTTTAACTGCAATACTTAACAATGTGTCTGTTCGTGTGCTAATATAGAGGGAAAAAAACCAAACCTGAAACTGTCACATTCCTTTACAGTTCTGTAAATGGCATGATTTATTTTTTTAGTGCGGTGAAATGAGTAAGAACTTAGTGGAGTCATTTTTCATTTTGCAGTTTTTGATTATGCAAAGGATCAAAACAAAAGTAGAGAAGAATTAAACACATGCTGAGGTTATTTCATTTCTGTGTGAAGATCTGCATGAGCAGTAGGATAAGTACATGTAAAATTCAACTTTTTGTGTGACTGAGAAAACTCTCATAGATAAATTAGTGCTGAAATACATAAAATATTTTTATATGTAAATAAAGTAAAGCCTGGCAACTTTACCATCTGTGAGAGTGTGAGAGTTCTTGGAAACTGACTCATTCAGTCAGGCAAAGATGTGAAACCATATTTGAATGTTAAAATATATGAGCTACATATAATCTAGGAGGTTAGGGGAAGCACATACTCCTGACAACAGAGTGTTTAAAATAGATATGGAGTTATTGAGAAATTAACAAACACTATAGTAGTGAAGGAAAAAAATTATAAGTTAGTGCATACTGTTTTTTAAAATTGGTTTGATTTAGTAAGTCGGAATAAATGTTAAAGAGCTTATTGAGTTCATTTAGTTCAACATCGCTTTGCAGATTACAACACTAAAAAATAATCGTATGCCTAGAAAAGTTGTGTGAATTGTCAATGGGACCACAAACGCTTGTGGCACAGGCAAGACCAGATCATAGTCTGTTGGCACCCAATTCTCATCTCTTTCTTCTGGGTATGGCACCAATTTACTTCAGAGAAAAAAATCCTCTACCAACTTGAAAGTGTTTCTGTAGCAATTGGGGCCTAAAAAATTATCCAATCATTTGAGAAGGCTCAGGAATTTATTATTAACTTGGGTGTTCTAGGTAACATATTCAAGCTTTCACATCTAGAAAATTGACATCTTGATAATTTTTGTGAGATAACACAGAAGACTAAATTTTATGATATAAAGGAAATCACAAGGCTGTTTTTCAGAATTATCTGTTCACACAATAACTCTTCAAATGTGTGATTTTGCTTATTGTTTTTTATATCTCAGCTCTGTAAGACAGTGTGATTGAAGTCTCCATATCTGCGTTGAAGTAGAAATCCTTCATGGCTAGTGTCATGTCAGGGAGACACTGTATTTCATGCCTTCCTTCCCACCCTCTCAAGAAAGTGAGGGACAGTGTTCCTAGGAAAGTTTGACCCCTTCTGTTCATTAAGTGGGGAATCAGTTTTCTTTCTAGCAAATGGAGGAATTTACCACATAAAACCAATATGCTAGTTTGGTTTTCCTTGTCTCAAAAGTTGGGAAGATAGAGAAACAAATGGAATTCAAATTTTCTTTTGTTTACCTAACCTATTTCAGAGGTATTAATATATGGTAAGATTTTAACCTTTTCTACAAAAAAACAGTAGTAATAAAAAAGCTCAATTAAAATTATTTCAGTTTATATTTGGAATTGATTATATCAAGAGTTTGGTAACAATTAAAGTGTACTAATTAACTTTTATTTAGACTGGAATTAAAATTTGTCAGTATATGTTATTTGAAAAATCAAAGACTTTATAGTATCCATGATTCTTACTGATGCAAATACAGAAGCTTTTCAGGGAATCAGTTTGGTGAGAGGACTGTGAACTTGGGAGTCACACTGCCTTGTGTGATCCCACGGCTCCCATTGCTATGCAAGTACCTCCAGGCAACTTCTTTCATCTCTGTTTCCAGTTTTATAAAATGGGGTACTCTTGCTGTCTACACAATAGGATTGAAATAACTTATCACATTGCACAAAATGCTTAGTATTTAACTGGAATTCAGCTTAACTATTACTGGGAGATTGGACTAATATCACACTAACCTAGCTCATCTTCTGGGAATTTCCTTTTTATGTTTAAAGCCCTAACATGTATGCTATCGCCTTACTTATCACTTACCTTTTTCTTTTAAAAATATACGTGAAAGATATTTCTTTTAAAAATATATATGAAAGATAATATCTAGTTAGTTGAGGTTAGGCAGATAGACTAGCTGTAGAACCCATTTCTCTTAAAGGATGGCTATGTAATCCATCATTCTTTATCTCTCTCTCTCTGTCTACTGGTTCCCTAATTGATTAATGAATTAAATAAAAGCCGTGACGTGTGTTCATTTTTTATAGGTATGAGCATAATTATTTCCTGCTTTAAAAATTATCTTTTTAGCCACCACAATTAAGAGCACATTTTCTAAACTGATGTAAAGAAGAAAATTTTTTTTAAAAAAGAAACCTCTCACCCACCCACTAAAAAGCTGTCATGACTATGCTTTTCCTTCAAGTGTCAAAAAAAATGTTATTCTTCTGCATTCCTCAAGTTAAGTGGCAAAGTCAAGAATATTACTAGAAAAGATGTAACAAGAATTTTGTTTTTGTTTAATTCAGTACCCATGTAAAAATTATGTCACGTTATCTATAGATGTTCAGTAAATTTAAGATTAGCATTTAAAACATTTTAATGTAAGCCACAACCAGGTGAAACCCACATGCCTTTTTCTTTTTTTTTTTTTTCTTTTAGCATGTTATACATTTAGTTGGTTGCTCTGTAATTCACATGAATTTCTGGTTTCATGTCACAGACCATGCTCAAAAGCTGTCTCATAACGTCTTCCAGGTACTTGTTGTAGCATCTGTTCAGTTCTTGTATCTTCTCTAGTGTTTGTTTTTCCATTTCATCTGAGAGATTACTCTGAGAACCCATTATCTAATAAAACAAAAAAGACAGAGTTCATCACATAATATCAAAATGTGTTGTTTTATAAGTTAAATTTGTCTTAGCATATTTATTGATGATTGTTCTGTGGCTGTCTACATATTATGTAGTTTTTTTCCAGATTTTTTTGAGAGAACAGACAAGATCATCAATACCATGAGTGGGAAGTATGAACTTTTCTCAAAAATGAAAGCTGGCATAGCAGGTTACTTTCACTTCTAACTGACCTCTACATGGTACAAGTTGAATTCAAGTTTATTGTCATTAAACCATGCTCATAAGTTCTTTTCCATCACATTTTTCATGTATTTATAATAATTTCATTTAGTTCCCATATCTTCCCTATTGCTTACTATCTGAACTACAAGTCTGGAAAATAAAGTTGAAATAAACTCACTTTTGCTGGTTTTTAAAGAGCCAATAGCTGATTTTTCTATTTGTAAAATACATTTTCTGAACTAATTAAGTTTTGTTTTTCAAGAAAATACAGCTACAATATGCCCTGTGTGATACTTTTACATGCATATTTTTGGGTAATAGATATAATCTTGAAAATTGTAGTGTAAATTGAATTTCTTTCAAATTGAGATGTACTTCATTTAGTTGCATTATAATTTTAGACACAGTTTCATACATCTTTCTTATTGTTTTTTAATTGGTGGTAAATCCCAGTATTTTCCATGATCTTCTTTTCCCCTTAACGTCTCCATCAAAGAATGATTTGTCCAAAATATAATTTTATCAAAGGAGTTAACAATTTAAAGGAATTCTGCAGTGAAAAACTTTGAAAGTTATCTTTACCAAAGTATACAATGGACTCCTCAGTTATCTCCTGTGTGAACTCAACCTTGCTTAAACGTGGCATTTTCAAAGGCAAGACAGCTGTTTTATGTTTGTTTTCTTCTTCTGTGTTTAGGAAAAGTACATATTTAATTTAATCCAATAGACTCCACTAATGATTGGCTTCCACTTCAGGGTTTTTAGGCTATTCTACATTCTAGTATCTGCATGATCTTTCTGGTTCCTAAGCTTAAAATCAAGTGTGATTGAAGGTATTGGGTTCAAGTTCTTTTCTGTTTACAGTCTGGGCAACAGAGTCTTCTCAGTTAAAAGAAAATAATTTTGAGAAGATATAGCTTCTATGACATCAAATAAGTTTTATAAAATAACATGTTTGTAAGTGAGTACACAAGAAGCAGAAACATATGGACCTAATTTCCCTTGCTAAGAAGAAATTTTAAAACAGAAGAAAACTGCTTATCAAAATAGTTCTACCAAACTCAAAGTTCTTTCCTCTAAATTTAGTATCTCAGGTGGTATTCTATTCAACTTAAAAAAAGAGAAATTTCTCTTAAATTCAATGTCCTAAGTGGTGAAAAATTAAAAGGCAAACTGTTTTGAAACTATTATCCATTTTTAAAAAAAGTAATATTTTAAATTATTATTAGATTAGTTTAGTGAAACTATCCTGTATGACTTTGTAAAAGTTATTCTCAACCTTAGATTCTTTATTTTTAAAATAGGGGTAATATCACCCATCTGATGAGATCGCAGTAAATATAAACCAGATGCACGAGTGTTAACTGCAGAGCAGTAGTGTCTGATAAAAAAAGTGTAATATGAGTCACAAAGGCAACCCAAACATGTAATTATAAATTTTCTAGAGACCATATTAAAAACTTGAAAGTTAAATATATTTATATTCAACCTAATATACTCAGAATATTTTAATGTAGAATCAGTATTAAAATAGTCCATTCTTTTTTTCATATTAAGTCTTTGGAATCTGGTATGTATTTTACACTTATAGCACATATTAGTTAGGACTCTCTACACTTCAAGTGTTCAGTAGTCACATGTGAAGTGGCCACCATTTAAGACAGCAGTAGATGACAACTGTGAATATTAGTTGTAGTTTTGATGTGGTTTGCTAAGACAAACGTTTATTTTCTTTTTTTTGAGTCGGAGTCTCACTCTGTAACCCAGGCTGGAGTGCATGGTCACTGCAGCCTTGACTGCTGGGCTCTGGCAATCCTTTTGCCTCAGACTTCCAATTAACTGGAACTATAGGCACGTGCTACCATGTCCAAGTAATTTTTAAATTTATTGTAGAGACGAGGTGTCACCAAGTTGCCCAGGCTAGTCTCGAGCGCCTGGGCTCAGGCAGTCCTCTAGCCTGGGCCTCCCAAATACTGGGATTACAGACTTGAGCCATCGCACCCAGTCGAAAAATGATTATTTTCTACAGAGGTTTTTTGTGAAGATGGTACTTAGCACAGAAGCCTAGCACTGAGCAACTACTCAGAAAATATTAGTAATTATTTTTATAATTTTTCACCGAT
The DNA here is from genome assembly GCF_000164805.1 of Carlito syrichta. Taxonomy (NCBI): domain Eukaryota; kingdom Metazoa; phylum Chordata; class Mammalia; order Primates; family Tarsiidae; genus Carlito; species Carlito syrichta. The sequence continues at coordinate 342,658 of NW_007249797.1, read as the reverse complement.
TGTTCTACTTGTGCTTTTCAAATGTTTCCAATCCATTTTGTACTTTTAGAAACATTATAATACTTTTGTAAATAGCCCCAAATCCCATGTTCATTCTGAATAATTAAATACAATAATATTTCTGAGTTTGTCTGATATCCAAACAATTTGAGTTTCTACAGTGTCTCCTAGAAAGTACTGTAACAATGACTGGCCATACACTATTTTAAATGACTTTCTTAGGGAGGAATTTTATCCCTTGGTATTTGTAGGCAGAGTGCTGAGTTAATTCATGTAGGAGTTTAAATGAATGAATATTCGTTCCACAAATGCAATGGTCAGTGTCATCTTGCTCACTGATTTGTTGTAAGTGACTCAAATACCGTCAAGCATGTAGTAGATGCTCAATACATATTTGCTATATTGAATAGAATAATCAGATCTCCAGGTATTACAGAGACCTCATTGCCTGTGTTCTATGGCTCATACTGGCAGAACCTGTAACTTGAACATTTAGGGCACTACCTGCATTAGAAGTTGAGAATTTTGTGGCATGTAATAATCATTTGGTCAAAGGGGGACATTTGATGACTCCTCCACGTTAATTTTTAAAACTTCACTGCTGATGCTGATGTATAACTTTACCGCAAATGATGGATGGTGATGGTAAGATCTTTCAACCTATACATTTTCTTATAAGTTGTTTAAATGTTCTAGTTTAAAGTAAAGCAGAGCTCCAGGTCCCACCATCAGAAGCAAGACATAGTTTCATGCTCTCAATTTGTGATTGCCTCAAGGAATAAAATGCTCTTGAGATATGAATTCAGTAAAAAAAAAAAATAAATTAAAGGTATAAAAATCTTCAGTATGCCCAAGGCAACCATTCTCAGGCTACCTATTTAGATTCATGACCTGGCTTTTACTTGTGTTCATCACAGATTTAATTTTCCACTGTAGTTCAAAATTTTTAAAGGCAATATAACATCTTCTTCAGTAGAAGATGTAATATTGAGTAGCAACGATAAGCAAGGAATACATAAATCTTTGATTTAAAAAATTTGCTGATATCACAACCCACATTGGGATATCTGCTTCTGTTGATGTTAGGGAACTTGGAAAAACACATATATTAACAAGCACTAAAAAGCAACAAAAAAAAGTAACATCAAGGTACAACACCCACAGCAGGCAGGAAACTGGTTTCGTGGGTCTCCTCCCAGACCTCCTAATTGCCTTGGGTTAATGAGGATGAGATTTAACTGGAACAGCAATATGCCTGACATATGGAGGTCATGCCAAGGAAAGAAGATCTGTGCTAATGGTTTTACAATATGCTTGAAGTAGCTGAGGCTTAAACATATTGACCTTACCATGTGAGCTTTTGATCAACTAGCTGTAAAATTGGCTTGGAGCTCTAATTATGAGAGCGATGAAGAGTTTTAATTATTTAATTATTATCCAAAATGGAGAACAAATATCCAGAACTAGATATATATCTGATAAGATTCTTCTGGATAAATAATATTTGAAGAGATTTAATAGAACTCTCTGAAATTAAAATCAATTTTGTTATTACATAAAACAAACTATCATATCAGAAATATCATACATAGGATAACCAAAGCTAATTAATGTGAAGGATGATTGTTTTCTCAGGTCCTGCTATGTCATGGTTATGACAGGATTCAATAAGTAAGGTAAAGACAAAGAAGAAATGTTAGCTATTCATTCTTCCAACAAATATTTATTGATTTCTTGCTTTGGGGCAGATACTGTCTATTGTATATGAGAGACGTCAGAGAACAAAAACAACAGGGAATAAAACAAAGAAACTGCTGTTTGGGTGCTTACAGTCCATAAGGAGGTATAGACAATAAGCAAAATAAATACATACAAAATGTCAGATAGTAATAAGCACTATAAAAAAGAATTGTCTATAATGGGATATGACTGTATTTATGAGAGAGAAAATTTTAGATAAGGTGATCAGGAATTGGAGCTAACAAAAGAACAGAGATCAAAGAAGAAGGAATGCATCAAAAATAATTATAAGGAGTGAGAATGCTGTGTGTAAAGACCTCATGGCAGTGGCACATTCTGTCTGAGGAAGAACAGGAAGACCAGCATGCCTAGAACAGAACAAGGAACAAGTGGAGACTAAGGTGGTAGAAAATGTGGTCAGAGGGATAGCCAAGGGTCATGATGGAGAGCTGTAAGAAATTAGGATTTTGGAATCTCTTTTTAAAAAATATTGATAAGAATAATTTATTTAGATGAGTAGTCTGTCTTATTCTAGAAAGGACTTTTAATCTAAAGAATCAAAAAGCCCACTGGGAAAGCTTTTTCTGCCCCAGGATCTACTTTATCTAATCCTACAGGAGCTCCTTACCAATTACCACTAAAATAAAAGTTGGAAATAAGGAGTATTTCCAAACTGCTTGTAATCCAGGCTTCTGCATAGTGCTGAACTTCTAGAAATTAAGATCAGTTTTGTTATTATGTAAAACAAACTACCATATCAGAAATATCATACATAGGATAATCAAAGCTAATTAATGTGAAGGATGATTATTTTCTCAGGTCCTGCTATGTCATGGTTATGACAGGATTCAATAGGTAAGGTAAAGACAAAAAAGAAATGTTAGCTATTCATTCTTTCAGCAAATATTTATTGATTTCCCACTATGGGGCAGATACTGTCTATTGTATATGAGAGACAAATTTTTTTTTTTTTTTACTAAGACAAAAAGAAAATATTACATACAATTTAGATATAACACATGGAGTTTAGTACTTTCTTTTAGTCTATGTTGCAACATGGGAAAGAGGATGTTGGCTCTGAACATTTCATGTGTTTATATTTCACAGTAAACTGCAGATATTTAAAAATATGTCAGTGTAGGAGAAAACATTTCTATATATCTAGATGAAAGGTTTATTGAATGAATCAGCCAGTTGTGAAGGAAATCATAAGGAAATATCAGAAGGCTTTTCAGCAATTTGCAATAATATTTATTTTGGTCATTTGTAAATCTTGGGAATATTAGTTGTTGATGTAATTAACTATATATTTATTTTAAAATATGTTTTCTGAAGTTTTTCTTACTAAAACGCATTAGTCAACAATCTGTCATAGATATGATACTTTAATCAATCTCTTCTACTTTCATATTTGCAAACATGATTTTTAACATATACTACCTAATACCTAATAACTATCGATTGACCCTTTATATGACAAGTTAAAAATGTCTTGAAAGTGAAAATGTAAACTCAGTCATTCTGTTATGTTTAAGAGTTAGTTTGATTTTCAGCCTTGATTGAACTGTATCTGCTCAGTCCCAGCATAATTTTCGTTCCTCATATTCTACATTACACCTTGGGAATATTAATATCTTATCATCTTTTCTGCATAAAAATCAGTGTTGACTTTATTACTTACATTAGATTGTTTAAGTTGAAACTCCTTATCTCTCTGCAATCTGTACTGCAATTTCTGCCATTGCTTCCTCCTTAGCTTGCTTCAATCACTTCCCTTTTCCTGAAAATTAACAGTGGCATAAAAGAAATGATATTTCTTTTTAATACACATAGAACTGGAAACTAAAGTTTTTAAAAGATGGTTGAGTTCTTCATTATTTTTAATGACATTTTTCTAGAATTGCAAACTATTGAAAACAAGATATTGAAAAATTTTTTATGTTTTCTATTGGATTCTTTAGGACATGGAAATGACAACTTTCTCTCACACTTAAATGTTTAAATAAAATATCTGCCCATTTACTCACAGCAGTAATGCCAGAGAACAGATTTTAGCTGTCACTTACTCGAAAAGACATTATTTGGTCAGATTTTCTGTCTTGATTTGCTGCCAGGAATCCTTCAATCCACACCAACTGGATCGTATTTAACACTGGCAGATCTCCAAAATCGCTACAAACATGCAACTCAGACTCTATCAAACTGACTTAGAGGTTTTTGGGGTTTTTTTAAACATTTTATTGGGATTTTTCTTTACCATTTGTTGACTCTAGAATGTCTGATTAAGCCCCCACAACACATCAAAGTGGATTTTTTTTTTGTAGTAGCTTTCTCTGACGGGGACTTGAAAGAGGCTATAAAACCAATTGTTTTTAATGGTTAGGAGATTTAGTTAAGTAGCCCCCTTTTCTTTTATTAAGAGCAAAGGTGTAAGCCTTAAGCTAGCAGACAACATAAATGAAAGTTTTAGACAAATACAATTCTGTGGTAATTATTAACTAAGCACATGAGTTTTTTGACAACCAGTATAAAGTTTTTTGGGGGGGGAGTGGGGGCTATAGACTAATATTAATTGTTGCTATGCCCCACTTTGGGGTTTAGGTACTAATGCTTTGTGATCATTAAAATGTTAAAAGAAATCTGAACTATATTAAACTTCTTTTTTTTAAATCTGAATCTATTGTTCTTTTAATTTCAGTAAAATTTCATTCATTCTTTTGATTATTTAATGTAGTCTTTTTCCTCTGATAATGTCTTTTAAGTTTTTGTTCATAATTTTTGCCAACTGTTTGTTGGCACAATATGTTGACTAACATTTGTTATATAGATGTTGAACTAAAAAGTATATTTTCCTTAAGTAGCATAAAATAAAATCAATATAAACTTTCATCTGTCTGTCATTTATTTATTTATCTATATACCTTTGAAGCATTTGAGGAAAGATTGTTTCTAAATCTTTTCCTTCTAGGTATGAGTTGTTTCACTAGTCTATACATAACACACACACACACACACACACACACACACACACACACACACGAAATAAAGATTGAGTCTGTGAGTTGCATATTGAAATATATCTCTTTTAACACCTATGAATGAAACTGAGTAGACCTCATTCAGATACTTAGATCTGCCTTTACTACAAGGTCTAGTGAAATGAACGCTCTTCTGCTGCTTGAAGCTTAATGGAATGTTGACAGTAATACTTAAACTTTTCTTAATTAAGGCTCATTACTGAGTTGTATATAACAATTTCTTCATTCCCTATAGTTCTAAGCATTTTGTGGCAACTAAGAATACACTGTTTCTCAGACAGTCTCTGAGAACAAATAGATGATATGTTGGTAGGAAAAACTATTTATGGATCCCCAGCTTGCTTTCTCACCACCGTTTGTCATTTACATCAGGACAAAAATACAGAATGGTAATATTTTAACTTTTATTTTAGTAATAATGTGTTGTAGATACATCATTATTTTACAAAGTAAGTCCCATGCATCATTACTGTCCATCTTGATTGCATAATATGTAAAATTTTGGTTTCAAAGTTATGATTCTGTAGAACATTAAAAAATAATACAAGGAAAAGTTCCGTGTGCCCTACCCCTGAGCAGAATTCAGTGCTTCACTAAGAGGCTATATATTAGCTCCATCTCACAGTGACAGGCTCAGAGTGTGTCTGTGATTCCCTTGTCAAGGCACCAGTCACCTGCTGGTTCTCATTCAATTAAATGGGAGAGCCACAGGGAAATCGCTGCTGGCGCAGCAATTTTCTAGATAGACTCAGCAGCTGCTGCTGTGTGAGAGCCCACATATGCTACACCTGATTTAATCCAGTGGAACCTAAAGCCTACTGTTCTGTTAGAGTGAAGCAAAATGCATGCATCAAATCCACTCATATTAACCTTTAGTTTGCTTCTCTTTCTATGTAAGATTGCCAAAATTTGAAAGTATACCTATTTCTTCTTAAGCATTAAAAACACGGCTACTGTGAAGCTACAGGGGGAAAAAAATAGGACATTTGGGCTGATTTTCAGGTGATTTGTGGAGAAAAGATTAAAATATCAATTTGGGGTGAATTAAAACTAAGCTTTGTGTAGGAGACAGAGGGTAATGCTCAGAGATGGAATCTTTCAGCTTCCCTGTTAGAACAGGACAAGTGAACTGAGTATCTCAAGTTGAAACACATTCTTGAGGCACAGAGAAACTTATTCTGTTGTTTGGATTGCTAAATTTGTTTTAGAATCTTCTTCTGAGGGAGAATATAGGATTTTATTTATCATTTCAGAAGGAAATCAGAATTATTCTCTAGGTACCACTAAAGTACAACACTAGAAGCTTTGTAACTCAGAGAAAGTTGCTTAGAATTTCTGGGACTGAGTTTTCTCATCTAATAAACATGTTAATAATCTACTGCAAAGAGTTATTGGAAGGATCAGAAAAAAGGTATATGAAGTTCTGGACAAAAAGTAGTTATTTAAAATTATTATCAATATTAGGAAAACAGTCCCCATTCCTGGGGACTTTTTTTGCTAAAAAGAAGACAGGGAGTAAACACAAGGTGGAGGACAAGTCCTCAGGCTGTCACTAGATAAGCCTTTGGAAGCTTCCCTGAGGATAGCAAGGTGAAGGTAGTCAGAGGGTAGCTGGACAGAAAAGTTTGGAATCCAGGAGGAAGGTCTGGAATGATGACGGTGATTTGCATACCAATCATGTGGGACTGTGTGTGTGCTTGTAATAGCAATGACAAATCCGGGGAGAGTATACAGAATAGGAGAAAAGAGTTAAGTTCTCAACCTGGGGGTTTCAACACTCAAGAGAAGGAAGAGGAGCCTCAGGAGGAACCTGGGAATAGTAGGAGAACCAAAGAGAGAAGAGAACATTCCAAGAAGGACACGACCAGCAGTATCAAATAACACAGAGGAAAGAAATGAGATATTTAATTAATATTACTGGATGTCTGCTATGTGCCAAACACTATTATAGATCTATGGATATAGTGGTGAAAACCACCAACATTGTGTCACGGAGTTTGCATTCTGAATGTAGTTGGGGAGATTAAAGTAGAAAATGGGCAACAAGGATATAAAATGACAGGGATGCTGAGTACCGTGAAGAAAAATAAATGAGCACGAGGGGTAGGGTGAAATGACAGTGGACTTTAATTTAGACACGTTAGACCCCTTGGATTAAATGATATGTGAACAGAGATCTGAAGGAATAAGGCAACTGGTCCTGCAGATATCTGAAGGGGAAGATTGTTCCAGGCAGAGGGACAGCAAGTGCAGAAGCCCTCAGGTAGAAGGGTATTTGGCATGCTCAAGGAAGAGCAGAAACACCATCATGGATGGAGCAAAGAAGACAAGATGGTTGAATATTAGGAGATGGTATCAGAGAGGTAGAAGAGGGCCAGTTATACAGAGCTCACAGGGCATGATAAGAATTTTTGTCTTTGAGATGTTAAATCCTTTAAGGGTTCATGGCCGAAGTGATTTAAAAGGATTTCTTTGGCTAGGGTGGCGGGAATAGATTGTAGGGATAAGGGAGAAGCAGAAAGATCAGTTTGACATTGCAATAGTTCAGATGAATGTTAATGATTGTTGAAAATAGTAAAATAGCTGTAAAACTAACAAGAAAAGACTATATGTGTGCGTGTGTGTGTGTATATGTGTATACATATTTACACCACATATATACATATGTATGAGGTGGGGTTGATAGAGAAGCATGAGAGACAGAGATGTGTCAATGATGACATGAACATTTTATTTTGGGGATGGAGTGAATGCAATTTAGTTGAGGTGTCTACAAACATTCAGTGGTGATGCTGACAAGGCTGACGTTTATATGAGTGTAGAGATTGGGGAAGCAATGAGGGCTGAGAATGCCAAGTTTGGGAGTCTTCAGCATGGGGCAAGTATGTAAAGCCATGAGATCAGTTGAGATCACCTAGGAAGTGCCTGCAGATATAGAAGAGAACAGGCCAAATTTGGAGCCCCAACTTTAAAGATTGGGAAGATGACAGGAAGTCATTCATGACAGTAGTGTCCCAAAGTCAAAGGAAGAGAGTTTTTAAAGATGAAAGAGGGATCTAATTGCGATGAGATAGTAAATTAAAATCAGGTTTAAATCACTGCTGATCTTGGCAAGAGGAGCTATGGTAGAGTTGTAGTAACAAAAATTCAAGAGAAAATGGAATTAAAAACGTGGACATAGGGAATATAAGCGACTTCTTTGAGAAGTTCACACAAACAATAGGGGACAAAGAAAGTATAGTTAGGGCTCAAGGTGGTTAAGTGAACTTGACAAGGTGGTTAAAGGTATTGTGGGTTTAACTGTGCTCCCTTCCCCTCCAAAAATATATGTGTTGGAGTTCTAATCCCTGGTGCCTGTGAATGTGGCCTTATTTGGAAATTAGATCTTCACGGATGAAATCCAGTTAAGATAAAGTCATACTGAATTATGATGGGTTCTAAATCTAACAATTAATGCCCTTATAAGAAGAGGGAGATTTGGATACAGAAACACAGAGTCAGAACAGACACACTGGGAAGAAGGCTGTATAATTATGGAGCCATAGATTAGAATAATGCAGGTGCCAAGGATGGCGGACATCCACTAGTGACTAGGAAAGAGGCATGGATGTTTCTTCCTCAGTACCTCCAGAAGAACGTGACCCTGTTGGCACCTTGTGATTGCACTTTTGACATCCAGATTGGTGAGATAATATAATTCTGTTTAAAGTCACCCAGTTTAAGCCAGGCTCAGTGGCTCAGCCTGTAATCCCGCCCCTTTGGGAGGTTGAGGTGAGTGGATTGCCTGAGCCTGTGGGTTCGAGACCCGCCTGGGCAGCGAGACCTCATCTCTACAATAAATCAAAAAATCAGCCGGGCGTGGTAGCGCATGCCTGTAATTCCGGCTACTCGGAAGGCTGAGGCGGAAGGATCACTGGAGCCCAGCAGGTCGAGGTGGCGGTGGCCGGGAGTGGCCACTGCACTCCAGTCTAGGCGACAGAGTGAGACTCCAACTCAAAAAAATAAAAAAATAAAAAAAAAATAAAGTCATCCAGTTTGTGGTAATTTGTTACAGCATCCTTAGGAAAGAAATGGAGAGGATCAGTGATAAGCATAGAGACTACGTCAGTTGAGCACTGGAGGCAAAGCTACTGTGGTGGAAAGAGTAGTATCAACATGAATATGCCACCTGACAAAAATATGCATAAACAGTAGAGAGGCCGCCTTGGTTTGTTATCAAAGCAAAGAGTACTTTGGGCATGTTTGGATATTTCTATCTGTTACTAATAGCAATTTTGTTGTATTCTACTACTCAGAAACAAATAATTTTCTTGGTTTTTGGGAGTTGTTAATATTATAATAAAACCAACTTGATTTTAAAAGTGCTACTATTTTTCTCAACTCCTGCAGACATTGGAAAAGAAAAAGGATGCCAGGAAACTAAAGACGCAACCTCTTGCTTTGGTGGCTGTGACTGCTACAGAGCTTCTCTTACTCGAATCTACTTCCGGTCAGACTTTCCTGGAAGTACTCTTTTGCTTTCCTTTTACTTGTTTGTTTTTTATTAAAAAATATAATAAATAGTTTGCTGTAGTTCCTTGACTGAATTTAACTAAATGCTATTAATGAATGAAAATGCTCTGTGGTTATTATTTTAATATTACCCACTCAAAGAAATGAAAGTCCAATATGCTAACCAATACTCTGTCTGTGGACTATAAAGGAATAGGAAGTATTTACAGGCCTACAAAACATGCAAGACAGGACCATGAAATTCTCATATAAGAGCTTCTATTTTATTAGTTTATTAAAAGTCATGTCTTTATGAACCAAAACATCCACTTGCATAGTGAAGAATTTATTAAATCAAGGTGCTTGTTTAAATAATTCAAAATACATGTATATTTGGAAACAAATAGGCAATTTACTGATTTAAAAAATTATTGATAGTTGGCATTCTACAGACCCACAAAAACTAACCAGCATTAAGGTATTATCTGATGGATGATTTAGAATGTAGAAATATTTTCTTAAGTACTTATTTTCTACCAAACTATATATCAAAGAAAGATGTCATAGAAGACCAGGCTTAAGAAATCATTGATACTCTGCTATTCTCGTGTTTCTTTTCAACAGAATTCTTTTTGTTAGCTATTGGAAGAATTTTTTTTTTTTTTTTTGAGTTGGAGCCTCACTCTGTCGCCCAGACTGGAGTGCAGTGGCCGCTCCCGGCCACCGCAGCCTCGACCTGCCGGGCTCCGGCGATCCTTCCGCCTCAGCCTTCCGAGTAGCCGGAATTACAGGGGAGCGCTACCATGCCCGGCTAATTTTTTGATTTTATTGTAGAGATGAGGTCTCGCCTGCCCCAGCGGGTCTCGAACCCGCGGGCTCAGGCAATCCACTCACCTCAGCCTCCCAAAGGCGCGGGATTACAGGCTGAGCCACCGAGCCCGGCTAATTAATAGCTAACATTTGTTGAGCACCTGCTATGCACCAAGTGTGTTTTAAGTCTTTTGTAAGTGTTAACTCAGTTCATTATAACAACTCCGTGAGGCAGGGACTATTGATATCTCCATGTTGAAGCTGAGGAAACAGGCACACCCAGGTTAAGAAGTAGCTCCCTAAATTCACACAGCTAGGAAGTAGCAGAAGTTGGATTTGTGTCCAGGAGGAGCAGCTGCAGGGAATGAGCACCGTCCCCACTATCTTGCTAGTAAGCTAGAGGACTATGTCCGACCCTTTTATTACGATTGTCTATAGCTTTTAGGATATTTTTAATGTATCTACTTGTTTACTATTTTCCACCTATAGATTTGAAGATTTAGATTTTTAAAATCATATCTTTCAGTCAATGTCCCATATTGTAATTGGTAATTTTTAGTTAAGCACAAATGCTACTTTCTGCAGTTTCCAAAATAGACATAGTGCTTATTTGTGGGAGAGGTTATGAAGTATGTTCAGAAATGACTTAGGAATATGGGTTCTTTATGTGATGTTGAGTCATGAGAATTTGAATATTTCAGAACAACTTTAATGCAGAGCTATAGATTTTTCCGTTTGCAATGGATGTGTTTGAAATAAATATTGGCCTCAAAAAAAGGTCATAACTAAAAGTAACAATGTTACATATTTCAGAGAAACAAGTCTCTATTCTTCCTATCGATGATGGTACTTTGAATTTCTAATCCAATTCTGATTAAGGGTTCAGTTCAATACCCCAAACCTGGCACTCCAGGGCAGGTCTTTGATGTTTTGTATTAAAAGTGTAACTAGACTTGGACTAATGCATCTACTTTTATGTTTTGATTAATGAACAATTTATTAATAAAAAAGTGTTAACTCCAAGTAAGATAGCTTAAAGTAGTGCAACCTACTGTGATTTCATCTAAATTCAATCAAACTGTAACGCTGTTTTTCACATAAAAATATCTGTGAGAGTTTTAACTCTCACACATACAATAATATAATTTAATCTGTAATCATGAATAGAGGCAAATATCAGAGAATTTTTTGTCCTCTTATCAGAAGCAGGCCAGGTCCCCAAAGGGACCTGGTGTCAAAGGGACTGAACCAGTTTGTTCTATTCTATTCCATTCTTCTATTACTATTACTTGTAGTAATATATAAAGATATATAACATTTATGAAAATAAAAATAACTTAGTGTATACTCCACTTTATTATCATATATATGTTTTTGAACCTTAAAACGTCTTGGTCACAGTTACAGACATACACACACACACACACACACACACACACACACACTCATATATATATATATATTATAACTTATATTTTTATTTTTTAAAAAAGAAGACCAAGACTCAGCGATAATAAATAACATGAAAATCATAAGTTTTCAACGCAAGCTGGTGCTTTTTGTACTCTGCTAGCCCACATTCTGACTTTTGAAGCCTGTTCACAGTCCTGCCCTTGCCCCTCTCAAATGTCATCTCTCTCAGTAGTTGGTGAATGTCTTGAGAGCAGAGACCGGTATATTCCACTTCTATAGACCCTGTGGTCTTTGGAAGAGTTCCTAATACATTAGGTTCATAATCCCTTATCTGTACCCCTGGAGGCCAAACACTTATACCATATACTGTATTATGTATCAACCTCACCAGAATCTGAGGCAGTCCTCCTTAATGGAATATATTAATATTTTTGCAACATAATATAGAAATACTGCTACCTTATTAATCTTGGATTTTTCAGAAATGATTAATGTGAATTGCTATTCTCTCTCTGTCTCATTCCTTCCTTTCTTTTTTTAAAAAAGTATGTACTCAAAAGTCCTGATCTAGTACTCTATGTGCAAGTTTCTGAGGGACTGTCAAATAAATGGATTTAAGAAAGAGAAAGTGATCGTAGACCTTGTACCATGGTGTTCACTGTTATGACATTTTGGTCCTCATTCTGAACCTCTATTCTTCCTTAATGTGTCAGAATTTCAAAAGAATCTTTTTATAAAGAAAATAAAATGAAAATATATGGGCTTATTAAAATGATGACTATCTCTAACTCTTATGTCACTATTCCTTTCCCTTTCGTTATTGGTCATTTATGCGTTTCTCTCACTCTGGTGTTCTTTAAGGAGAAAGCTAGGTCTACTCATCAGCGTATAACATCAAAGTGGCATGGAACTAATAAGCACCCCATAAATTCCTATTGAATTAAATGAATAAAATAAAACTATTGAAATATGAGGGAACTTATAGCATAACAAGTATATAAGGCAATGTTTTTATTTTGCCATAGAATGCTTAATTGAGTAGGAGTACTGTTGTAACTATAAACAGTTACCTGCTGACATCTTTGTAAGTAAACAGTTTATATCTGATGAAAACTGGCCTCAGAGCCTGTGCTTTCTGAGGCAAAGAGGACATACTGACATTTTCTGTAAAACACTGCAAAGGTTAGTTGTTAAAAGTCAAAGTATTTTTTTCAGAATGTCTTTAAAACCTGGGTATTTATTATTACTGGTGAAATATTCTACTTGAATATTCATGAACAAAGACATAGTAGACTAAGAAAAAAGTATAGATATTTCAAGTTATTGGTAAATAAAATAAGCATTTTGTATGCAAATAATACTGCTTTCTGCGGATAGATTGCCTAAGGACAGCATACTCATTCAAAGAAAGGAAAAGAAGTTTGGCTTTTATACTATGAAATTTGAAGTTAGGTGTCCTTAGTGGCTCCTACTCCCAAATAACTTGCAATACTTTTCTTCTCTAATGACTTTGAAAAAGAAAGAAATAAGCCGGACTGGTGGCTCAGCCTGTAATCCCTCGCCTTTGGGAGGCTGAGGTGAGTGAATTGCCTGAGCCCGGCAGGGAGACCTCATCACTACAATAAATCAAAAAAGCAGCTCGGCGTGGTAACGCATGCCTATAATTCCGGCTACTTGGAAGGCTGAGGTGGAAGGATCGTCAGAGCCCAGCAGGTCAAGGCTGCGGTGGCCGGGAGCGGCCACTGCACTCTGGTCTGGGCGACAGAGTGAGACTTCAACTCAAAAAAATAGTTGGTAAAAATTATTTGAATCATACAATAATATTGATTATATGTGTTAAGTATTGTTATTTCATTTCTTTCATAATGCAGAAACAAACACAACATACAACCAGGGACTCAAAAACCTGGAATTATCTTTGGGAGGGTGGGCCCCTTGTAGGCTTCCCCGACTAGGTAGGTGTTCTAGGAACCCATTTGCATCAGTGTACTAGCTAGCATTTCTGTGAGAGGCTGTGTTCTGTCTCAGTGAATGTTTTTGGAGATCTTTCAACGCATTTGCTTATTTCATGATGGGTGATTTAGGAGTGCACCTGTCCACACTATGCTGAGCATTCAGCAGTTTTTGACCAGAAACGGCTTGATCCCAGTACCCACCCTCCCCATTCACAGATCTTGCCTCCAGAGACTTTTCTGGGGGGTTTGTTTTCCTGGATCAGAAAAAGTCCTCAAAGGGAAATGTTTCTCTGATGTGGTAGAGGTGAAACAAAAATGGCACAATAACTAAAAGGCATCAGAACTGACGAGTTCAAAAACCATTTTGAGCAGTGGAAAAAATGTCTTGATAGGTGCATTGTATCAAATGAAGAGTACTTTGGAGACTGAAATTTAAGCATATAAGAATAAGCACACTTTTTAAAATAAATGAAATCCATTTTTTGGTCGCCCTCATATTTATCACATCTTAAAATAATTTGGTCTTCTGTTATACAAGTTTTAAATATTGGAAGAGAAATTTGGAAAAAAAAAAGTCAGGCAGTTTTCTATACCATTTCAACCAGTAGGTCTTCGAACTGTTTTATTTTTCTATAAAATTACTCTGCATTCTCACCATTTTGCAACTATTTGCATGTTTTGTTGTAGAAAAATAAATTGAGAAATAGGTAAAGTTTGTCTTTGCCATCTTTCTCCTTCCCTCCCTCTTCTTTTACCTCTACACGGAGTCTTTTCTTTCTTTTTGGTTGTGCCCACATTGCTGAGTATTTAGGAAACCAGCTTATTTTAAGCAAGGGAAATGATTTTATCTGTGGTTGAAAACTCCAGTGGACTGATTGGTTCCTGCCTTCTTCTTGACTTCCTTTCTTGTTTTATAATGCACTATTCCTTCATTTAATTCATTACATTTAAATAAGGTTTTGTCAGTAATCTCTCCAATCTCAGCACTACATTCATCCAGAGTTACATATACAACTGGCTGGATCTTGTCAGACTTTGAATCTCACTGCAGAAGCAGGATACATAATCATGAAGAAGGAAGAAGGTGAATGACACTGCTTTTGTGGGTTAAATAATGAAGTGATAGGAAATGAGATGGTGGAAAAAGCATAGGTCTTGGCCCATGGAACTAGAATTCAAGTAATAGATCTATGAAATATTAGTTTTTTTATTATAAAATGTATGTACATTTTGTATAGTCCCTTGGTTAAGAACTTGACTAAAAAATTGGACCTCATGCAAATCCTGTCTCTACATTTATCCCTTGTGTGACCTTGGACAAGTTGTATAATTTCACTAAGCAATGCTTTTCCTCTTTGCAATAAAGGTTGTTATAGGAGTAAATAAGATGAGCATTGAGCATGGTGCCAGGCACAATATTTTCTATTTTTTAAAAGATAACCTTGGGTAAATCACAAACTCTTGGTTTCTGCATACATAGAGCGGATATAACGTTAATAAATTATTCATTTGCATTTGACTCTTGTGAAGAGCAAAGATAATAGAAAGAGGGTTGAAGTTCATTGAAGACATTCTGTGTGTAAGTGTACAGATGGATGATTAAATAAAAGGAAAGAGAGCTGGGCTTGGTGACTCACCCCTGCAGTCCCAGCTACTTGAGAGGCTGAGGCAGGAGGTTCTCTTGAGCCCAGGAGTTTTCGTCCAGCCTAGACAACAGCCTGGACATCCTGGACAACTTAGTGAGATCCTGTTTGTAAAATAAATAAAATATATATATAAAAAAGGAGTTTTAGAAAATGTGAATAAAATGGTAATACTTAAAAATATTAGAAAATAGAAGCTATCAAGAGGTATGAGGATTGTTATTGTTCTAATTTTATGGACGTGAAAACTGTTTCTTTCTTTTTTTTTTTTTTTTGAGTC
Source organism: Carlito syrichta (assembly GCF_000164805.1). NCBI lineage: Eukaryota > Metazoa > Chordata > Mammalia > Primates > Tarsiidae > Carlito > Carlito syrichta. Next base: position 327,288 of record NW_007249797.1, on the reverse strand, counting down.
GGAGTCTCACTCTATCACCCAGACTGGAGTGCAGTGGCAGCTCCCGGCCACCGCAGCCTCGACCTGCTGGGTTCCAGTGATCCTTCGGCCTCAGCCTTCCAAGTTGCTGGAACTACAGGCGCGCGCTACCACACCCGGCTAATTTTTTTGATTTATTGTAGAGATGAGGTCTTGCCAAGTTACCCAGGCGGGTCTCGAACCCGCGGGCTCAGGCAATTCACTCACCTGGGCCTCCCAAAGTGCGAGACTACAGGCTGAGTTACTGAGCCCAGCCGAAAACTGTTTCTTACAAAAGATTAAGTAATTTTATCAAACTTACTCACTAATAAGCAGATTTAGTCTGGAAGTTGTGTATCTCTTAACCATTTCACAATAATGAGAAAACCAAGGTGTGGCAGAACCATTGCTCAAGCCCACATCTCTGTAACTTTAATGTCCATGATATTTTTACTTAGCACATGCATTCTCAAGAGTCTGAATGAGAAAACTTCCTTCCCACTATAGTCATAAGGAACATATATTTGGGTGATTTTACCAAATGGGCCAAGATCTCAAAGGGCGTGTGGTAGCCCAGAGTTTGAGCCAAAATCCATGCTCATCCCACTGCATCCCATTGCCTCATCCATTTTTATGACAAACCCCTCACAGGTACACTTACTCTTCTTGACTTCTTCTAGCTTGTCCTTGGCCCTTTTTTCTGCTTGAAGTTGCTGGTGGATCCCCTGAGACTGGTTGGTCATGGCAGCCTGCTCCAAGTGAGTGTCTTTTATGAAATCTGGGAGGTGATGGGTTCATTTATCCTTTCAGAAATCACCAGGTAACTCAGATTGCTGTGTCAACAGTGAGTTCTAAACACAGCAGTCTGTTCCAAATTGGCCTGATTGGGCCAGATAACTGGGCCCTAAGGAGAGCTCAAGGTGGAATCCAGAAAAACAAGTCAAGTCAATATGAAGAAGTTGAGAATTTACAATTTATTCCAACTTCAGCTTTTCTATACTAAATAGGAAGACTTGTGCTGGTGCTATGTCTATTAATAAAAAGTGACTATGATACCTTTTAGAATATTAATGTCTCTTATCTTCCAAGAAATATTGACATGCTTTCAACTTACAATATCTTCTTTTGCTCTTCATGTGGCACTAGTTTCAGGTCTTCTTCTTTATTTGTTTCTAATGATTCAACTATCTCCTTGGGGAAAATTTATTAACCGGCGGCTAGGAAGGATATTTCCTGGCTTTGTGCATAAAAGATGGACCAGGAATCTATCATTTTCCCCCCAGGTCTCAGGTGACAAGAACAAAAAGGTTTTGTCTGGGCATCATGTTGCTCTTTAGTAGTGCTGTTTGCTGAAGTGCCAGGGAGATCTTCGTGTAGTGACTAAATAGGAATTATAATAGTAATATATAATACAAATCATCATTGTAGGTTTTGAGGTTAAATTAAAGTAATTTAAACATGCATGTACATTACTCAGTAATTATGTTGGACATTGTCCTAAGATAATATAGTAAAAGATATCATCCATAATTTGATCCAATCCATTCATGATTGGACAAATGTTGGTCACAGAGAAGACTCATAAAGCATCATTTATATGTATCTACATTTTTTATTTGAAATGAAAAGCTAACCCCTTGATTTGGAGTGAAAGTTGTTTTCCCTGGAATGATCTGCAGACTGGAGTTACAGCTATTATTGCCTCATCTATAAATGACAGGTTCAATTTCTTTAAATACATGTCTAGATTTAAAGACAATTGCAAAGCAATCTGAGAGCTAAATCTTTTAAGGTTTTAATGTTGTTTGCCCTTAATCTTTTCAAGTTTTCTCATTTATACCTACATTACTACGTTATGGGTGCAATAGCTTTAGCAAGTCTTTCCTAAAGGAAAATATTTTCTTAAAAAAAGAGGATCCCCTTTCTTTTTTTTAGTAGTCATATTTAATCAGCTTATAAAATGCTTAAGTTTTACTGTATAATTACAATAACTGGTGCAACTGGGATAAACAGATTTGTGAACAAGCACAGCTCTTACCTGAACCCTCTGGACAAAAAAGATGCAAGGTGGAATATCAGGAAGAAGTTTCTAGAGGGAAATAGACTTTGAGCACAGCTCAAAGTAGGAAGGTAGAATGAATTGCAGCTTCTCCTGACCCTTAAAGGATTACTCTGTCATTGAAAGGAGGATATAGAGGATAGAGGAAGACAGCAGCAGAGCCAACCAGACTATGCAAGTCCCTGTGTGAGTGAGTGTATGAAAATTTTGCATATGTATCTGTGAGTTAGTGGGTGTATGAGTGGTTGACTGAGTAGGGACTCGGGAGCAAGTGGCCAGGACCCTCCTGGTGAAGTGACTGGTGCTGCAGCTGCTCTGCTTGGACCCTAGTGCTACCTGGGGCATAGCAGTTGAGCACTATTTTTTAAAAATCAGCAAAGCCCTTCCCAGGAAGAAGCTGCTGGGAGTGACTCCTGGTTCTAGGTTCTGCTTCACCACTGCAGCAACCGGCTGGGCACTGGTAACAAGGGCTGCAAGGGAGCATAACAAGGGAGCCAGAAGCAGAGTCCCACTGAAGAATATAAAGCAGACACCCTGTCATTACCTTGAAACTGGGCAGGGAAGTGCTCCAGCTTGCTCACCATGGAGTGACAGACCCAATCTCTGTGACCAGTGGGTTAACTACTCAAGGATTGATTGTGACCCAGGATTGATTGTGAAGCAATATCCCAGAAACACAGACTCCAGAAAGACAGGCCAAGGGCTGAGTCTCAGGTGCCCACCCCGAACCCTGATTCAGCTGTGGGGTAAAGGATGAGGAAGAACTCAAAGAGATCAGCAGTGAGTCCAGGACTGACCCAACCCCCTCTCCCCAGCAATCCTCTGAATGTCAAACCCATATGACTGGGGCACGACTAAAAGGGACGAATCTGGGTGGAGCCTGGACATCAACTGTGACAGGAAAACTCTATTCCAGGATAAGCCTGACTGGGGCATCAGTACCAGGGTAGGAGACAATCCTGCACCTCCTCACTGGAAGGGATCCCCATGGCCATATGAGAGTGGGAGGGGAGGACTGAAGCCCCTCCTACCTCCACCACTCCCTCCTCCTTCCCTGGGCCACTGGCTGCGGAGATTGTGAATGTGGCCACAGCTTCACAGGAGACAGCAGAAGTATTTACTTGTGAGCAGTTGAGAGGGACAATTACAGAACTTACCACAATAAGGCATATTTTTTTAAATTTTATTTTATTTTTGTTCTTTTTTCTTTGTGTGTAAATGTGCATGTGAGGGTTCTATTTGCATTCCCCCCAACTTTTTTTCTTTTTCTTTCTCCTTTTTAAAAATTTATTTCTTCTTTTGTTTTTTGTTTTCTGTTTATGTATGTACATGAATGATTGAGTGTTCATCTTACAGTTGTTTTTGTTCTCTTTTTTTAGGTTAATGTGTGTGTGAATGCATGTGTGAGGGTTCAATTTGCATTCCCTTTTTTCTCTTTTCTTTTTTTCTTCTCTTTTTATTTTGTTTTGGGTGTATGTGTATGTGTGTGCTCATTTTCCTGCTTTTTTCCCCCAAGTTTGTGTAGGTGTATTTGTGTAAGTAATTGTTTTCTGCTTTGCGTTCTACTTTTGTTTTTAAAAAAAATTAACTGTCTTATTTCATTCTACTGCTTTTTTCTGTTTTCCCCATTGTTGTTACTTTATCTTGGACTCAGGGGATATATACATGTACCCATTGCATCATCATATAGAGTGGTAGTGGGAAGTGGGTCTCAAGGAACCCATACCCCAGTCAGTGAACATTGTAATTTGCAAGTAATTTCTGAATCCTAGTTCCTCATCCTCCAACTTATTTGACTCTCAAAACTATAAGAGACAACAAAGCTTCTCACCCTCAGCCCTGTTTCAAAACAACAAATTCAGAGCTCTGATAAGGGAAGAATAGAGGGTTGAGCAAACATCAGAAGTGAAAGCCCCTCCCACTGCCACTGAATAATGGATCTAAAGAGAAAAGAAAGTGTTCTGTCACAAATGAGGAAAAAATCAACAGAAGACACAGGTAATTCCCAGTGTAACAAAGATAAAATGCCTGAAAAAAATCAGAGTTCAAAGCTTAAACAAAGGAAGTCACCAATGACTGGCCCCAGACTATAACAGGGATTAGGGAATGGATGGAAAGAGGAATAAGACTCAAGAAAGACAAGATGCAATACTGAAAGAAGTTGTAACAGAGATTTGGCCATAAAAAACCTTCATACAGGATACATAACAAGATGAAAAGCAGAATTTATCAGGCAGAAGAAACAATCTCAGAACTTGAAGACCAAAACATGAAATTAACCTCATCTTTAAAAAGCACAGAAAGAAAACTCAGAAAGTAAGAACAAAACCTCTGAAAGATATGCAATTATATCAAGAGGTCAAACTTATGACTGATTAGTATCCCAGAAGAAGAAAGGGAAATGGAGAACTCCTTGGAGAAAATGTTCCAGGGAATTATCAAAGAAAACTTTCCCCATCTCACCAGAGATGTGACAATCCAAGCATAAGAGATACAGAGAACCCCCATAAGACATCAAATGAGAAGACCAACCCCTAGACACATAGTAATTTGCCTAGACAAAGTAAGTACAAAATAAAAAATCCTAAAGTTAGAGAGAGAGAAAGATCAGACTACTCACTGGAGAAGACCAGTAGAATAGCAGCAGACCTATTGGCAGAAATACTACAAGATGGAAGAGACTGGAGTTCAATTTTCAAAGTCCTCAAAGATAAACAATTGTAACCAAGAATTTTCTATCCAGTCAAGCTCAGCCTCATCAGCAATGGAGAATTAAAATCCTTCCTAGATATCCAATCCCTAAGAGTTTATGTAGCTTCCAGATCAGTTCTACAGGAGACATTTAAACATTCATTAAGTGCAGAAGAAGTAAAACAAAGAATGATCATGCACTACCCAAGAGAAAAGGGGAACACAGAATCAATGGAGTATACATCATGACTGCAAATTTGAAAACACACACATACATCAACTGAAAAGTTAAAAGAAAACAAACAAAGAAAACATTATAAGGACTCCATGATGGGAATAAACACTCACATTTCAATAATCAGCCTGAATGCGTATGGACTAATGCATCACTGAAAAGACACAGTGTCAAACAATATAAAAATATGACCCAATAACTTGCTGTATCCAGGAAACTCATCTCACCACAAGGTACACACACAGACTCAAGGCTAGAGGATTGAAAACGCATTTCCAGACAAATGGGTCACAAAAGAAGGCAGGAGTAATGATCTTAATGACAGACAAAACAACATTTAAACTATCAAAAATTTAAAAACATACAGAAGGACACTACATAATGATAAATTGTTCAATCCACCAACAAGAAATATCCATCCTAAACATATATGCACCCAACACAGAAGCACCAGCATTTATAAAGCAACTATTAAGTAACCTAAAAAAAGATACTGATTCTGACAGTATTATAGCTGGGGACTTAAATACCCCACTAATAATCCTAGATAGATCATAAGGGCAAAAAATCAACAAAGAGATTTGGAAACTCAGCTTGACACTTGACCAAATGAACTTAATAGATAGTGACAGAATACTCCACCCAATGACCACAGAATATACATTCTACTCATCATCACATGAAATGTACTCCAAGATCAATCACATACTTGGCCATGAATCAAGCATAAACAAATTTTAAAAGATCAAAATACTACCATGCACCTTCTCAGATCACAGTGGAATAAAAATAAATATCAACACCAAAAAAATTCCCCAAAAACCCACAAAGACAGGGACACTAAACAGCATGATGCTGAATAACACCTGGATCAACACAGAAATCAAAACATAAATTAAAAGATTACAAGTAACAAATGAAAATGAAGAAACATCTTACCAAAACCTCTGGGATGCCATGAAAGCAGTTGTAACTGGGGAATTTATATCTCTATGAACACACATCAAGAAAATGAAAGGATCACAAGTTAATAGCCTAACAAATCACCTAGGGGAGTTGGAAAGACAAGACCACCAAAAATTCTGATAGAAGAATCCAGATCACCAAAGTAAAAGCCCAAATACAGGACACAGAAAACAAAAATATCATTTAAAAAATTAACAAAACAAAAAGCTGGTTCTTTGAAAGAATTAATAAGATTGATGAATCCTCTAGCCAGAATGAACAAGAAAAAGAAAAAGTCCAAATAAACACAATAGACATGCAAATGATCATATCACAGCTGACCCCAAAGAAATACAAAAGATTATCAGAGATTACTATGCACACCTGTATGGAAACAAACTTGATAAACTAAATGAAATAGAGAATTTTCTGATATCATACAACCTCCCAAGGTTGAAACAAGAAGACATTGCGACATAAATAGACCAATAACAGACCAGGAAATTGACTCTGTCATAAGAAAACTACCTACAAAAGTGGGCAAAAGACATGAATAGATGCTTCTCAAAAGAAGTTATATGGGCAGCCAATAGACACATGAAAAGTGTCACCAGAGAAATGGAAATCAAAACCACACTGAAATATCACCTAACTCCAGTAAAAATGGCCATCATTAATACATCAGAAAACAAGAGAGGCTGGTAAGGATGTGGAGAAAAGGGAACATTTCTATACTGCTGGTGAGAATGCAAACTAGTTTAACCTCTAGGGAAAACAGTGTAGTGATTTCTAAAAGAATTAGAAGTTGACCCTCGATATGACCCAGCAATCCCCCTCCTGGGAATACACCTTGAGGAACTCAAATCATTCTACAAAAAAGATACCTGCACATGCATGTTTATTGCAGCACTATTCACAATAGCAAAAACATGAAGCAAAGTGACCTGCTCATCAAAACTGGACTGGATTTTTTTAAAAAGGGGTACATATACATAATGGAATATTACAAAACCATAAAGAAGGACAAACACATGGACTTCATAGCAACTTGGATGGATTTAGAGTTGGTAATACTCCGTGATCTATCACAGAAACAAAGAACTGAGTATCACGTGTTCTCACTCATAAGTGGACCCTGAACAGTTACCATAATACTGTAAGAAAGGAATTGGTAGTAGTGGGATACTGCCAGGGAGGGGACACAATATCAATAAGAGTACCTGATCTCAATCCAGGTGAAGTGGGAACCAAATGGAGATCCAAACTTTACCTGTACGATGACCACTTGTATACCTAATTCTCCATTTTACTCCACATCTTTAAAATAAAATAAAACAATTTTTAAAAAATAAATAAAAAAGAGAAGATGGGATAGGAAAAAATGTATCCAGAATGAGAGGAAGATGGTAAAGAAGCATCTCATCTCAGTCTGGGCTCTGGGTGGAAAAAAAAAGAATAGTAGCCATAGGCCTACACTTGTGCAGATTTAAAATTATACTACCAGAGTTTTCTGTAGAGGTGACAAACACATAATCTAAATTGTAAAACAAATGAGAAAGTAAAGTTGAGGAGAGGTAGGCATCATAGTGTTAGATAGAGGTAAAAAGCTTGGCTAGGAAATTTGAACTTTATGGTATATGCAATGGATTATTATTTTCATACAAATCACTTACTTGCTGTGATAGCTATTCCCCTTTAGATTCAAAGCTGATTCCTAAAATTTCTTTTTACTTACAAAACCGTACTTTTTTTTGAGTCAGGATCTCATTCTGTTGCCTAGGCTAGAGTGCAGTGGCAAGATCACGACTCACAGCTGCCTCGACCTCCTAGGCCTAGGAATTTTTTTTTAGGAAATTTTTCTGCCTCAACTTCCTGAGTAGCTGAGACTATGGGCTCAAAGCCCCACACATGGTGAATTTTTAAATTTTTTTTAGAGAAGAGGTCTTGTTATGTTGTCTAGGCTGGTCTTGAATTCCTGGGTTCAAGAAATTCTCCTTCCTTGGCCCTCCAGTGTGCTAGGATTATAGGCCTGAGCCACCATGCCTGATCATAAAATCAAATATTTTTAAGGATAAAATACTTTTAATAATGTCCATCTAGAGTCTTGATTTTGAGATTGCTCCTTAAGTATTTTATATTACTGAGGCATCCATGGGCAAGGATTTTTTTTTTATGAGTAAAATAACAACAATGTGCCAGAAACTGAATATGACACTTTGAAATTTATAATGCAGAGTTCCATATTTAACTCATTTGATTCTTGCATTTGTTCTGGATATGAATTTTATTATCGCATATCTCATTGATTTTACTAGCAAAGAAACTAAAGCTCCTATGGAATAGACTAGACTAGTGATCAGGAAACTGTGGCTCAGCAAACCTGAGTGACAGGCCCAAGGTCAGGTGGCTTCTAAGTGGAAGAACTGAACCGAACTTGTGGTCATTGGGCTTGCTGCTGCACAATGCACTCTCTCTTTCAAGGAACAATTTCCTTCCAGATTTTTTTTTCTGATTAAAAAAATTATGAAAAGAAAACGGAATATAAATTGACATTTCATTCTGTATAAATCTATCAATATATGGGTTGATTTAACTGTTATGTGCTTGAATAGATGATAATATAAATATCAAAACAAAGTGAGATTTGGTTTAATCTAGATCTCCTTGATTATTGACAATTCCACCTCAAGAATTATCTTTTTAAGCACTTAGAATTTTTACTATTCTAATTATGTGGTACCACTTGTTCTAGCCTTACTATTTATTCCATTTTATTTTATTTATTTTATTTTTTTTGAGTTGGAGTCTCACTCTGTTGCCCAGACTGGAGTGCAGTGGCTGCTCCCGGCCACCGCAGCCTCGACTTGCTGGGCTCCGGTGATCCTTCTGCCTCAGCCTTCCGAGTAGCCGGAATTATAGGCGCGCGCTACCACTCCCGGCTCATTTTTTGATTTATTGTAGAGATGAGGTCTCACTGCCCAGGCGGGTCTCGAACCCGTGGGCTCAGGCAATCCACTCACCTCAGCCTCCCAAAGGCGCGGGATTACAGGCTGAGCCACTGAGCCTGGCCCATTTTATATTTTTAAAATTATACTTAGAAATTAAATCAAATTTGAGTGTTATAAGATATTTTGTGTCTCTATGTTAATGCCAGTGGTTTCCATGTGTTAGTACATGAAAAACGCAATTTATTGATATTATTACTTGTGTATTATTGATGTTATTTTATTATTTTTTATTTGACTTGATGACAAATTTAGTACTTAGTTATATATTTTTATACAAATGCTAGGGAGTATAAAGGCATTCATTTGTTTAGAAGAAATGGATGTTAGTCATAGTAACTGTAAAAAGGAAGTATAAAAATAAGTATAGTGTATTGTTGAGTTCCTACTCTTTGACTCTCTTTTCTAAGTTCTTTAATATTTCATTTATATTAGTAAAAAATGAAAAAAATAGCTGCCAAAATAATACAATCTTAAAAATAAAATCTGAGCTCTTTGGAAAAGTTTCAATTGTTGAATGTTAAAAGATTATAATAAAACATACTTCTTATTTTTGCTTGTCCTTAACTTGAAAAAACCTTGAATGCTTTGAACAGATATAATTATAAATTGAGCATGCGTTCAGTGTATTTTTTGGGTTTCTCTCTTTTTGAAGTTTCATTTCTACTCAGACTTCCTCTTATTTTCTATTCCGTCATTACTCCTGTATATTTCAGCACACCACGTGATCCTTCCTTCTTTTGCCTATGTGGGTTTAGCACTCAAATATAAATAATAGTGAAAAGTAGATTAATTCCTGGTTTCATGGAGACCTGGAGCTTCTAGGTATCTCAAAACTGTAAACCTCAATCTTGAAACAAAACCCTAAGACTTAATCTGGGTGTTTCTACAGAGCACAATGCCTCTCATTATTATTCACTGTAGTTGAACAGTAACATAAAATAAATATAAGTCCAATGTTGAACATTTAAACATTTTCTTATCTCTATCAGGAGGGAAGGGAATGACTCTCCTTACTCCTGTGTTTCGTCCTCTGATTTCTTTCTTTCCTCTTTCCCTCTAGCTCATTTGTCGTGTACTTATTGTCTCTTCAATGTCAGGAACATTTCTCTGTGCCTTTACTCAGACTCTTCCCTCTTCCTGAAATACTTTTCTAACTCTTACTTGCCTAGAAAATGAATTATTCATAGACCACTACTCTTGCCTGTTCTACAGAAGCTTTAGTTTCTTTATTGGTAAAATCAGTGTGATATGTGATAATAACGCTGACATTCAGAGCTACTATGAGAATCAATTGAGTTAAATATAAAAATATTCATTATCAATTGTAAAGCATCATACCCAGTTTCTGGCACATCACTTGTATTTTACTAGCGAATAAAAAAAGAAATGCTTCTCCACATCTACTTTCAAGGATGAAACTTTCCAGATTCTCTCAGGCCTGATTGATCCCTTCTTCATCTTATACATCTAACAGCCCTTTATGCATACTTGTCATAAGGCATTTCTCAAACACTACTTGTATTTTTTTGCTCATAAACTATGAGCTCTTTGAAAATAAATATTGTTCTTTGCTTGTGGCTGTCTCTGAAATAGTGCCTTGCACATAGTGGACAAGGAATCTTTTTTAAAAAATTACATTGATACTTTCAGTTGAAGGACAACAAAGAATTTCATTTACAGTGAGAACTGTAAATGAGGATTCTGCTGTATTCCAAGCTGTCATTTTGGAAAGCAGGGCACTTTTGTCTAAAGAACAAGCACATATTTAGCAATTGCTGTGACAAAAAAGTAATAAAGGTGAAAATATTTTAGTTAAATGCAGTAGCTGCTTAGAGATGAAAGAAAATATTCCTAGCTATGGTGTGAGCACACAAAATGTCTAAATAGACACTACCCCAGTCTTCTCCCAGAACTGGATTATACAGACCTTGCATCTTTCATTCTACTTTCTTGAAAGACATATTGCAAATTCCTTTGTCTATTTTTTCCCCAGTTCTTACAAAATCTGACATTCATTTATGCGTTCAACAGAAAGTTTTAAATACCTAAACTATGCTGTATTACCTGATGATTCTAAAACTAAGACTTCCTATTCTTGCCTTATGCTATAAAATAACTGTAATAAAAGGTAGACTTCAGGTATTACAAGTGTAGTTCCAAATGTAGTAGGAACAATGGGCTGTGCAAGTGATAGATTCCACCTTAACTGACAGCATCTCCTCATTAGGTCTATAACATGAGTGAATTCTGTCATTTTAGGTCCCAGTTCTATACTGTTTTTGCAGTAATGACTTCCCCATCTCTGGTGAAGCATAATATTGTCTTTTGGAATATAGATTATGAGAAAGATCTAGATAGATCTAGCTTAAGGAAGCTATTCAGGGATTTTTATACAACTGCCTACAATCCTTTCTACTCCCTGTTCTGCTACATATTGGTACAAAAAGTTTCACTGCAATATTTTGATGTTTGTTGAAAAGGATGAACGATATTCTAAATATATCATGCTATTTTGAAAGGTAGGCATGGGAATCTCTGGAGTTTCTTTTACCCTATCTAATATATATCCACTGTTGGTTGAATGTCATGAAAGACTTCTTTCACATACCTTGCAGGATACCAACATTGTTTTCTTTCTACCTCTCTGCCCCCTTTCAGTCTACTTTTTCTGCTTCCTCACCATTTTCTTTTTCCTCCCTTTCTTCCTCCTTCCCTCCCTTTCTTCCTTCCATTCTGGACTTTATCCAGGACTCAGTCTTTGTCCTATTTCCGTTTTATTTTATAGATGTGGCATACAATTCAGGATTAGATATATAAGTGGTCATCATATAGGTAAAGCTTGGACCTCCCTTTGGTCCCCACTTTTCCTGGGTTGAGATTAGGTGCCCTTATTGATGTTGTGTCTACCCCCCACCCCCACCCCCTGGCAGTATCCCACTACTGTCAATCCCTTTCTGATAGTATTACGGTAAATGTTCAGGGTCCACTTATGAGTGAGAACATGTGGTACTCAGTTCTTTGTTTCTGTGATAGATCACTGAATATTCTAGACTCTAAATCCTTCCAAATTGCTGTGAAGTCCATATGTTTGTCCTTCTTTATGGCTGTGTAATATTCCATTGCATATATATATCATGTTTTTTTTTAAAATTCAGTCCAGTTTCGATGAGGAGTGCGGTTGGTTCCATGTTTTTGCTGTTGTGAACAGTGCTACAATAAACATGCATGTGCAGGTATTTTTTTAATAGAATGATTTTAGTTCCTCTGGGCATATTCCCAGAAGGGAGATTGCTGGGTCATATGGAAGGTCAATTTCTAATTCTTTTAGAAATTGTCAGTTATCTACATTCACTCCTTGGATGATCTCATCCTGGCTCATGGGATTAAATGCCATCTAAGTGCTGATGACTCGCACATTGAACCTACACTTTGCACCTCCCCCAGGAATGTCAGATGCGTTTCCACATGGAGGTTTCAAAACCTTCTTGAACTTTTCCAGTCTCAGTTCCTAAACACCAATACATCTGCTCCTCCCACATTTTTCGCCATTTCAGAAAACATCACCATCACACCTACGCTCATCAAAGTGAAAACCTGCAGTCTTCCTTTCTCTTATTCTTCATATTGCATCTTTCAGAAAATCTCATTGACTCTCCCTTCAAACCAAATTCAGAATCTAACTTTTTACCCCCTCCCATTGTCACCTTGGCTGAAGTCACCATCACCTCTTGAGTAGATGATTTTCTGCAGTCTCCTAAACCCTATTTTATTTCAGTTCCTGCTTCACTTCAATCTATTGTCAATAAAGAAGTGAGAATAATCCTAGAACAATGTCACTCCTGTCTTCAAGGCCTTATAATGATTAGCCAGCAATCTAAGGGTAAAAGCCAGCTCTTTATCAAGTCATCAAAGGCCTCTGTTGTTGTTTGGCTCAAGTCACCCTGGCCTCCTTGTTCCTTCTTCAACACACCTGGCATGCTACGCCTCAGATCATGGGGACTTCCCTCTGTCAACAATACTTTTCTGTATGTTTTCATAAGGCTTGCTTCCTCCCCACCCTTGTGTCCTGAATCAGGGAAGACTTCTCGAACTATCTCATCTGGGACTGCAGAACGCTTCTCTTCTGCCCCTACTCAGACACTCACTACTTTGCCTCTCTGTTTATCTTACTCCATAGTTATCATCATCTGGTATCTTATTTTACCTAATTTTGTTGTGTATCTGCCTTTTCCTACTGGAAAATACATTCCAGGGAGGCATGGACTTTTTGCCTGTTGAATTCATTACTTCGTACTCAACATCTAGAGCCTGACAAATGGAAGGTTTTTAGTAAATACTGTTGAATGAGCAAATAAATAGGAGGCTACTCAGGGAGAGTTGTGTAGCTACTGTAACTAATCTATCTGGTAACAAATATGAATGTTTATGTGTAAGAGGTCTGTGGAGGTTTTACTTTAAGGTATACTTTAAAGTAAAAACCAACACTTTTTTTCTTCCTTTCCCATATGTGTCAAATATGTCCTAAAACTTAATGAGGTAAAAGGTAAAAGGGAAAGAAAGAAGGAGAGGGAGAGTGAAAGGAAGAAAGAAAAGGAAATAGCATTTTTAATAAACTAATTGGATCAAGATTTCTACCTTTAGGAGAAACACAATCTTTTAATAATTTTCTGTATAATTTTACTTTTAAGCAAATATTTAGCTTGATTTAACATATTACCATATATTCCAAAATTATTGGGCAAATCATTTAGTGATTATATCTTAATTTCCATGCTATCACTTTCCAGTTATGATTACACAGTGTCATTAATAAAAGCAACACTTAAGCTTAAGTCTGAGTCCCAGTTTGACCCTTCTCTACCTGTATGTCTCAGTTCCTTCATCTGTAAAATGGGGGAGAAAGCCCATACCGACCTCAAAAGGTTGTTGTGAAGATTGAATTAGCTGATATTTGGTAAGTGCTTGCAACAGTGTCTAGCACAAGTTAGTAATACATTTTAAAAAATTATACAGTTGGGGACTTCTGGCAAGATGGTGATGGGACAGGTTGGACTGTGAGAGTGTCTGCGAAAGGGAGTGTCCATAAAGACTCTTGCTTTCCCCTGGGTGACTGCTGCTGCTGTCAGCCTGCACCTCAGCCCCATGCATTGCTTGGTGGCCACTGCCACTGCCACTGCCACCACTGCCGCCACAGCCACCAAACCAGGGGCAGCCCTCAGTTTCTGGCCCTGTGAAGCTCCTGGCACTCTCGCTGGCTGCACCGCCTTGCCCCACGTCAAACCACCCCATGCCACGCTGACCTGCTGCACCTGGCTGTCTCGCACTTGCCTCCCCCAGTTTGGCTCCCACTGAGGCAGATCAGAGATCAGCTGGAGCCTCAAGAACAGGCAGAGACCTGCCTGACTCCACACAGCTCCACCTGGCCTCCAACTTGGGACATATGATAATCTCATCAAACTGGGAGAGACAGAAGCCCCTCCCCTAGGCTAGATCAGAAACAGACAGGTCAGTTCTGAGTGGCAGACTTGACAGGCAGCAAGCTGACTGAAACCGGATCTGATCCACCTTCCTTCTGCAGCAGGCCTGGGGAATCTGACCCTAGGTGTAAGCAACCCTATCAGTCTGTGATGAGAGCTAGAGATCAGAACTGAAAGGACATTGGACTTGCAAGAATGATCACAGAGTGAACCTGGTTTCTTGTTTTTATTCATTTATTTTATATTTATTCTCTGTCTTTGTTTTACTCATTTTTCCCCCTCTTTTCTCTCTCTTCTTACTGTTATTGATAATGTTTTCATATTTGCTCTGTTTCTGTTATTTTACTGATTTTTTTTTCTTTAGAATTCCTATTTGTGTAGGGGAATAGGTCATCATTAGGAAGGTTAGTAGACATGTGTGTTTCTAAGATTGTCTGTATGTTTTAGGGTTTTTTTTACTCTTTTTTACCTTTGTGTTTCATTTCATTTGTTAGTTGGTAGGTTTGTCTGTTTTTCCTCTCACTCTTCTCTCTCTCCACTTTCCTCTTCCCCCCTTCCATTTTCCATTCTATTCCTTTTTTTAACCTCTATTTGCTTTCAGGGAGCAAACAAATACCCCCACTGCATGGACAGATTGTAAGGCAGTGGGAAGTGGGTTCCAAGGAGCCCATAAAGCTGTCAGTGGATATTGGGATCTGCAGATAGATTTTGAATCATAGTTCCCCCCTCAATTAAATCTCAAAACTGCAAAAAAGTACAGCCACCAACCCACAGTCCAGCTTCAGAATTGAACAAAGCTAGAGGATTCACATAAGGAAGAATGTGAAAAACAGAAGTAAAAGCAACCTTGCCATCCCTGAACAACAGAATTAAAGAAGAGAGGGGGAGGGAGAAGAAAAAGAACTGGAAAAAGTGGGGAAGAAAATCTACACAAATGAAGAAAAACCAAAAGAAGAATATAGGTCTCACGCAGATGCCAGAGAGGTCAGACACGGAGAAAACAGACTTAAGAACACAAACAATGAAGAACCCAGAATTACTTGTCACATACTACAAACCCAGACATCAAGATATTAATAGAAAGAATAAAAAGAATTGAGGAGAGACAAGAGGAAAATAGGAAGGAGTTGATAACTGAGATAACAGCAGTAAAGAATACTGTGAATGAAATAAATGACAAACAAATAAGTATGGAAAGCAGAATTAGTCAAGCAGAAGAAAGAATCTCAGAGCTTGAGGACCAAAATATAGAACTAACCCAAACTGTCGAAAACATAGAAAAGAAGCTTAAAAACACAGACAAAACCTTCAAGAGATGAGCGATTATTTCAAGAGGCCAAACCCAAGAGTAATTGGACTTCCTGAGGCAGAAAGAGAGACAGAGACCACCCTGAAACAAACATTTCAAGAAATTATTCAAGAAAACTTCCTTCATCTCATCAGTGATGCAAAAATTCAAACACAAGAGATTCAGAGAACCCCTGCAATATTACACATGATAAGACCAACTCCTAAACATATAATAATTCACCTAAAAGTAGGTATAAAAGAAAAATTCCTAAAGACAGCAAGAGAAAAAGGTCAGACTACATACCAGGGAAGATCAATTGGTATAGCAGCAGATTTATCTACAGAAACACTTCAGGCTAGAGAGCTTGCAGCCCAATCCTCAAAGCTCTCAAAGATAAACAATTTCAACCAAGAATAACCTACCCAGCTAAGCTAAGCTTCATCAGTGAGGAAGAATTAAAATTTTTCCCAAACATCCAATCCCTAAGAACTAATGCTGCCTCTAGAAACCTCTGCAGGAAACACTTAAGAAAGTATTAAACACAGAAAAAAAGGAAAAAAGAACAACAATGTTCTTCACAAGAGTACAGGAAAAAGATTGAAAACACACACGAATCAACACCAAAATCAAAAGAAAGACAACAAAAAAAACCAGGAACAACAATAACTCTATAAGAACCTCATGACAGGGATAAATTCTCACATTTCAATAATTAGCCTGAATGTGAATGAACTAAATGCATCATTGAAAAGTCATAGAATGGCAAAATGTATAAAATATCATGAGGCAACAATACATTGTCTCCAAGAGACTCATCTCACCAGAAAGGATGCTCACAGACTCAAAGTAAGAGGAAGCGAAGCAAAATTTCAGGCAAACGGAACACAAAAGAAAACAGACATTGCAATCTTAATTTCAGACAAAATACACTTTAAGTTATCAAAAATTTAAAAAGATAGAGAAGGTCATTACATAATGATAAAAGATTCAATCCATCAACAAGAAATATCCATCCTAAACATATATGCACCCAATATAGGAGTACCAACTTTCATAAAGCAGCTTCTAGGCAAACTTTAAAAAGATATTAACTCTAACACTATCATAGCTGGGGACTATAATGCCCCAATCACAACCCTAGACAGATCATAAGGACAAAAAAATCAGCAAGGAGATCCGGAACCTCAACGTGACTCTTGACCAAATGGACTTAATTGATACCTACAGAACACTCACCCAGCAACTATAGAATATACATTCTACTCATCACCGCTTGGAACATACTCTAAGATAGACCATATCCTTAGCTATAATCAAGCATAAACAAATTTCATAAGATTGGAATTTTGCCATGCACCTTTTCAGACCACAGTGGAATGAAAATAAATATCAACACCGACAAAGTTCCCCCAAAACCCACAAAGAATGGACACTAAACTGCATGATGCTAAGCAACTCCTGGGTCAACATGGAAATCAAAACAGAGAGTAAAAAATACCTGGAAACAAATGAAAGTGAAGAAACATCTTACCAAAATATCTGGGATGCCATGAAAGCAGTAATAAGAAGGGAATTCATATCTCTACAAACACATATGAAGAAAATGGAAAGATCACAAGTTAACAGCCTAATGAGCCACCTAAGAAAGCTGGAAAAGCGAGTCCATCAAACCCTAACTTCAGTAGAAGAATCCAGATCACCAAAATAAAAGCCCAAATCCAGGACATAGAAGACAAAAAGATAATGCGATAAATCAATGAAACAAAAAGCTGGTTCTTTGAAAGGATAAATAATATTGATGGTCCCCTAGCCAGACTGACCAAGAAAAAGAGAGAAAAAGCCCAAATAAACTCAATCAAAAACACAAAAGATGAAGTCACATTTGACCCTGAAGAAATACAAAGAATTATCAGCAACTACTATGTACAATTGTATGGAAACACACTTGAAAACCTAAAAGAAATAGAGAACTTTCTGACATCATACAACCTCTCTAGGCTGAAGCAAGAAGAAATCAAGACCCTAAATAAACCAATAACAATCCATGCAATTGACTGTGTCATAAGAAAACTACCTACAAAAAAAAAAAAAAAAAAAAGCCCTAGATCAGATGGCTTTCCAGCAGAATTCTGCAAAACATACAAGGAGGAACTGACACCAATCTTACTGAAAGTATTCCAGATGATTGAGAAAGATGAAACTCTTCCCAAATCATTTCATGAAGCTAACATCACACTGATACCCAAGTCAGATAAAGACCCAACAAAGAAAGAGAACTACAGGCCAATATCCTTGATGAACATAGATGCTAAAATTCTCAACAAGATCCTAGCAAACCAAATTTAGCAACACATCTCAAAAATCATCCGCCATGACCAAGTAGGCTTCATTCCTGGGATACAAGGCTGGTTCAACATTCGTAAGACCATTAACGTAATTAATACATCAACAGACGTCAAAACAAAAGCCACATGATTATATCATTAGATGCAGAAAAAGCTTTTGATAAAATCCAGCACCCCTTCCTGATAAAAACCCTTGAACATCTAGGCATAGATGGAACATACCTCAAAATATTAAGAGACATCTATGAGAACCCACAGCCACCATACTGCTAAACAGACAGAAATTGTTTCCCCTGAAAACAGGAATGAGAAAGGATGCCCACTCTCACCCCTCCTGTTCAACATAGTTTTGTAAGTCCTAGCTAGAGCAATCAGAGAACAGAAGGTGGTCAGGGTTATCCAAGTAGGAAAGAAGGAAGTAAAGTTGTCTCTCTTTGTAGAGGACATGATTTTATGCTTTGAAAATCCAAGAGAATCTGTCAAAAACCTCCTTGCACTGATAAAGGACTTTGGCAAAGTCTCAGGGTATAAAATAAATGTGGAAAAGAAAATTGTGTTTCTACATACCAGTAATAAACAAACAGAAATCCAAATAAAAAGCAAAGCACAATTCCATTCACAGCAGCCACAAAAGAAATGAAATACCTTGCATCTTCTTAACCAGAAATGTGAAAGGCCTTTACAATGAAAACTACAAAACACTGCACAAAGAAATCAAAGATGAAACAAACAAGTGGAAAAATATTCTGTGCTCATGGATTGAAAGAATCAACATTGTTAAGATGTCCATTTTACCTAAGGCAATCTACAGATTTAACACAATACCCATTCAATTACCAGCAACATTCTTCTCAGACGTAGAAATAACAATTCAGGAATTTATATGGAAATGTAAACTATCAAGAATAGCCAAAACAATCCTCAGCAAAACAAAAAACAAAAAACAAAGCAGGAGGTATCACACTCCCATACTTTGAACTTTATTACAGAGCTACAATAATCAAAACAACCTGGTATAGGTACAAGAACAGGCATATAGACCAATGGAATAGAATTAAGATACCAGAAACAAAACCTCAATTTCTCAACCAACTCATCTTCGACAAAACCTCCACCATCAACCACTGGGGAGAGGAGAACCTATTCAGTAATGGTGCCGGGAAAATTGGTTGACCACATGCAGAAGTTTGAAACAGAAGCCCTACCTATCCCCATACAAAAATTAGCTCTGAATGGATCAAAGCCCTAAACGTAAAACCTCAAACTACAAGAACCTTAGAAAATGCAGGAGACACCCTTTTGGAAGTCGAAACTGCAATCAATTCCTGATCAAAACCTGAAGTGCCCAGACCATAAGAGATAACATAGACAAGTGGGACCTCATCAAATTGACAAGCTTCTGCAAAGTCAAAGAAACCATCAAGAGAGTAGGGAGATAGCCCATAGACTGGGAAAAAAATATTTGCCAATTCCATGTCTGACAAAGTCCTAACATCTAGAATCAACAAGGAACTCAAATGTAGTGAAAAGCCACTCATAAGTCTTCTTTTGTGAAGTGTCTGTTCATATCTTTTGCCCACTTTGTAATGGGGTTGTTTGTTTTCTTCTTTTCAGCAAATTTGAGTTCCCTGTAGATTCAAGATGTTAGGCCTTTTTCAGACATGGAGTTGACAAATACTTTTTCCCAGTCTATGGGCTGTCTCCCTGCTCTCTTGATGGTTT